>NW_027475258.1:107500-115000 GCF_051020985.1 Nomia melanderi | reverse complement strand
TTTTGAAATATGTGATGAAAAAGTTTACTCTTGACCGTCGGGACTTAGAAAAATTTCGAGTACCCCGGATCGCCTGCTGGAATTACCGCACGGCCTGGATAGCCCGCATCGACCGATACATTTTTTCCATTTTCAGTGAAAAAAAAATTTTTGTCAATTTTCTCAACGTTAAAAACGTTAATAAACTGCGTTTTTATGCGTGGATTAAACATTAAAAAAATTTTGAAATATGTGATGAAAAAGTTTACTCTTGACCGTCGGGACTTAGAAAAATTTCGAGTACCCCGGATCGCCTGCTGGAATTACCGCACGGCCTGGATAGCCCGCATCGACCGATACATTTTTTCCATTTTCAGTGAAAAAAAAATTTTTGTCAATTTTCTCAACGTTAAAAACGTTAATAAACTGCGTTTTTATGCGTGGATTAAACATTAAAAAAATTTTGAAATATGTGATGAAAAAGTTTACTCTTGACCGTCGGGACTTAGAAAAATTTCGAGTACCCCGGATCGCCTGCTGGAATTACCGCACGGCCTGGATAGCCCGCATCGACCGATACATTTTTTCCATTTTCAGTGAAAAAAAAATTTTTGTCAATTTTCTCAACGTTAAAAACTGCGATAAACTGCGTTTTTATGCGTAGATTAAACATTGAAAAAATTTTGAAATATGCGATGAAAAAGTTTACTCTTGACCGTCGGGACTTAGAAAAATTTCGAGTACCCCGGATCGCCTGCTGGCATTACCGCACGGGCTGGACACCTCGCTCCGACGAATCGGTTTTTTCCATTTTTTTTGAAAAATAAATTTTTGTAATTTTTTTTAATGTCAAAAACGTTAATAAACGTCATGTTTACGCATGGATTAAACATTGAAATAATTTTAAAACACTTATTAAAAAAGTTGGTGTCGACCGTGGGACTTAGAAAAATTTCGGGAAGTCCGATTCGCCTGCTGGAATTACCGCACGGGCAGGACACCTCGCTCCGACGAATCGGTTTTTTCCATTTTTTTTGAAAAATAAATTTTTGTAATTTTTTTTAACGTTGAAAACGTTAATAAACATCATGTTTACGCATGGATTAAACATTGAAATAATTTTAAAACGCTTATTAAAAAAGTTGGTGTCGACCGTGGGACTTAGAAAAATTTCGGGAAGTCCGATTCGCCTGCTGGAATTACCGCACGGGCAGGACACCTCGCTCCGACGAATCGGTTTTTTCCATTTTTTCCGAAAAATAAATTTTTGTAATTTTTTTTAATGTTAAAAACGTTAATAAACTTCATGTTTACGCATGGATTAAACATTGAAATAATTTTAAAACGCTTATTAAAAAAGTTGGTGTCGACCGTGGGACTTAGAAAAATTTCGGGAAGTCCGATTCGCCTGCTGGAATTACCGCACGGGCTGGACACCTCGCTCCGCCGAATCGGTTTTTTCCTTTTTTTCCGAAAAATAAATTTTTGTAATTTTTTTTAATGTTAAAAACGTTAATAAACTTCATGTTTACGCATGGATTAAACATTGAAATAATTTTAAAACGCTTATTAAAAAAGTTGGTGTCGACCGTGGGACTTAGAAAAATTTCGGGAAGTCCGATTCGCCTGCTGGAATTACCGCACGGGCAGGACACCTCGCTCCGACGAATCGGTTTTTTCCATTTTTTCCGAAAAATAAATTTTTGTAATTTTTTTTAATGTTAAAAACGTTAATAAACTTCATGTTTACGCATGGATTAAACATTGAAATAATTTTAAAACGCTTATTAAAAAAGTTGGTGTCGACCGTGGGACTTAGAAAAATTTCGGGAAGTCCGATTCGCCTGCTGGAATTACCGCACGGGCAGGACACCTCGCTCCGACGAATCGGTTTTTTCCATTTTTTTTGAAAAATAAATTTTTGTAATTTTTTTTAACGTTGAAAACGTTAATAAACATCATGTTTACGCATGGATTAAACATTGAAATAATTTTAAAACGCTTATTAAAAAAGTTGGTGTCGACCGTGGGACTTAGAAAAATTTCGGGAAGTCCGATTCGCCTGCTGGAATTACCGCACGGGCTGGACACCTCGCTCCGACGAATCGGTTTTTTCCATTTTTTTTGAAAAATAAATTTTTGTAATTTTTTTTAATGTCAAAAACGTTAATAAACGTCATGTTTACGCATGGATTAAACATTGAAATAATTTTAAAACACTTATTAAAAAAGTTGGTGTCGACCGTGGGACTTAGAAAAATTTCGGGAAGTCCGATTCGCCTGCTGGAATTACCGCACGGGCTGGACACCTCGCTCCGCCGAATCGGTATTTTCCATTTTTCTTGAAAAATAAATTTTTGTAATTTTTTTTAACGTTGAAAACGTTAATAAACATCATGTTTACGCATGGATTAAACATTGAAATAATTTTAAAACGCTTATTAAAAAAGTTGGTGTCGACCGTGGGACTTAGAAAAATTTCGGGAAGTCCGATTCGCCTGCTGGAATTACCGCACGGGCTGGACACCTCGCTCCGCCGAATCGGTATTTTCCATTTTTCTTGAAAAATAAATTTTTGTAATTTTTTTTAACGTTGAAAACGTTAATAAACATCATGTTTACGCATGGATTAAACATTGAAATAATTTTAAAACGCTTATTAAAAAAGTTGGTGTCGACCGTGGGACTTAGAAAAATTTCGGGAAGTCCGATTCGCCTGCTGGAATTACCGCACGGGCAGGACACCTCGCTCCGACGAATCGGTTTTTTCCATTTTTTCCGAAAAATAAATTTTTGTAATTTTTTTTAATGTTAAAAACGTTAATAAACTTCATGTTTACGCATGGATTAAACATTGAAATAATTTTAAAACACTTATTAAAAAAGTTGGTGTCGACCGTGGGACTTAGAAAAATTTCGGGAAGTCCGATTCGCCTGCTGGAATTACCGCACGGGCAGGACACCTCGCTCCGACGAATCGGTTTTTTCCATTTTTTTTGAAAAATAAATTTTTGTAATTTTTTTTAACGTTGAAAACGTTAATAAACATCATGTTTACGCATGGATTAAACATTGAAATAATTTTAAAACGCTTATTAAAAAAGTTGGTGTCGACCGTGGGACTTAGAAAAATTTCGGGAAGTCCGATTCGCCTGCTGGAATTACCGCACGGGCTGGACACCTCGCTCCGCCGAATCGGTTTTTTCCTTTTTTTCCGAAAAATAAATTTTTGTAATTTTTTTTAATGTTAAAAACGTTAATAAACTTCATGTTTACGCATGGATTAAACATTGAAATAATTTTAAAACGCTTATTAAAAAAGTTGGTGTCGACCGTGGGACTTAGAAAAATTTCGGGAAGTCCGATTCGCCTGCTGGAATTACCGCACGGGCAGGACACCTCGCTCCGACGAATCGGTTTTTTCCATTTTTTCCGAAAAATAAATTTTTGTAATTTTTTTTAATGTTAAAAACGTTAATAAACTTCATGTTTACGCATGGATTAAACATTGAAATAATTTTAAAACGCTTATTAAAAAAGTTGGTGTCGACCGTGGGACTTAGAAAAATTTCGGGAAGTCCGATTCGCCTGCTGGAATTACCGCACGGGCAGGACACCTCGCTCCGACGAATCGGTTTTTTCCATTTTTTTTGAAAAATAAATTTTTGTAATTTTTTTTAACGTTGAAAACGTTAATAAACATCATGTTTACTTACGCATGGATTAAACATTGAAATAATTTTAAAACGCTTATTAAAAAAGTTGGTGTCGACCGTGGGACTTAGAAAAATTTCGGGAAGTCCGATTCGCCTGCTGGAATTACCGCACGGGCTGGACACCTCGCTCCGCCGAATCGGTTTTTTCCTTTTTTTCCGAAAAATAAATTTTTGTAATTTTTTTTAATGTTAAAAACGTTAATAAACTTCATGTTTACGCATGGATTAAACATTGAAATAATTTTAAAACGCTTATTAAAAAAGTTGGTGTCGACCGTGGGACTTAGAAAAATTTCGGGAAGTCCGATTCGCCTGCTGGAATTACCGCACGGGCAGGACACCTCGCTCCGACGAATCGGTTTTTTCCATTTTTTCCGAAAAATAAATTTTTGTAATTTTTTTTAATGTTAAAAACGTTAATAAACTTCATGTTTACGCATGGATTAAACATTGAAATAATTTTAAAACGCTTATTAAAAAAGTTGGTGTCGACCGTGGGACTTAGAAAAATTTCGGGAAGTCCGATTCGCCTGCTGGAATTACCGCACGGGCAGGACACCTCGCTCCGACGAATCGGTTTTTTCCATTTTTTTTGAAAAATAAATTTTTGTAATTTTTTTTAACGTTGAAAACGTTAATAAACATCATGTTTACGCATGGATTAAACATTGAAATAATTTTAAAACGCTTATTAAAAAAGTTGGTGTCGACCGTGGGACTTAGAAAAATTTCGGGAAGTCCGATTCGCCTGCTGGAATTACCGCACGGGCTGGACACCTCGCTCCGCCGAATCGGTTTTTTCCTTTTTTTCCGAAAAATAAATTTTTGTAATTTTTTTTAATGTTAAAAACGTTAATAAACTTCATGTTTACGCATGGATTAAACATTGAAATAATTTTAAAACGCTTATTAAAAAAGTTGGTGTCGACCGTGGGACTTAGAAAAATTTCGGGAAGTCCGATTCGCCTGCTGGAATTACCGCACGGGCAGGACACCTCGCTCCGACGAATCGGTTTTTTCCATTTTTTCCGAAAAATAAATTTTTGTAATTTTTTTAATGTTAAAAACGTTAATAAACTTCATGTTTACGCATGGATTAAACATTGAAATAATTTTAAAACGCTTATTAAAAAAGTTGGTGTCGACCGTGGGACTTAGAAAAATTTCGGGAAGTCCGATTCGCCTGCTGGAATTACCGCACGGGCTGGACACCTCGCTCCGCCGAATCGGTTTTTTCCTTTTTTTCCGAAAAATAAATTTTTGTAATTTTTTTTAATGTTAAAAACGTTAATAAACTTCATGTTTACGCATGGATTAAACATTGAAATAATTTTAAAACGCTTATTAAAAAAGTTGGTGTCGACCGTGGGACTTAGAAAAATTTCGGGAAGTCCGATTCGCCTGCTGGAATTACCGCACGGGCAGGACACCTCGCTCCGACGAATCGGTTTTTTCCATTTTTTCCGAAAAATAAATTTTTGTAATTTTTTTTAATGTTAAAAACGTTAATAAACTTCATGTTTACGCATGGATTAAACATTGAAATAATTTTAAAACGCTTATTAAAAAAGTTGGTGTCGACCGTGGGACTTAGAAAAATTTCGGGAAGTCCGATTCGCCTGCTGGAATTACCGCACGGGCAGGACACCTCGCTCCGACGAATCGGTTTTTTCCATTTTTTTTGAAAAATAAATTTTTGTAATTTTTTTTAACGTTGAAAACGTTAATAAACATCATGTTTACGCATGGATTAAACATTGAAATAATTTTAAAACGCTTATTAAAAAAGTTGGTGTCGACCGTGGGACTTAGAAAAATTTCGGGAAGTCCGATTCGCCTGCTGGAATTACCGCACGGGCTGGACACCTCGCTCCGCCGAATCGGTTTTTTCCTTTTTTTCCGAAAAATAAATTTTTGTAATTTTTTTTAATGTTAAAAACGTTAATAAACTTCATGTTTACGCATGGATTAAACATTGAAATAATTTTAAAACGCTTATTAAAAAAGTTGGTGTCGACCGTGGGACTTAGAAAAATTTCGGGAAGTCCGATTCGCCTGCTGGAATTACCGCACGGGCAGGACACCTCGCTCCGACGAATCGGTTTTTTCCATTTTTTCCGAAAAATAAATTTTTGTAATTTTTTTTAATGTTAAAAACGTTAATAAACTTCATGTTTACGCATGGATTAAACATTGAAATAATTTTAAAACGCTTATTAAAAAAGTTTACTCTTGACCGTGGGGACTTAGAAAAATTCCGGCTTGCACGGATTCGACCACTCTGTTTTTCGGAGTTTCTGAGAAAAATAAATTTTTGTAATTTTTTTCATTATGATTTCTGAGTTCTCCCAGTAGTTTAATGTAAGGATTAAGCATTTAAAAATTTTTAAATCGAATATTAAAAAAGTTTACTCTTGCAATTTTTGGAAAAAAAAAATTCTAAAAAATTTTTCTTTCGGTGGAAACTAACGTTTAATATGTACAATAACGATTTATCGAATAAAAATCGTATGTTAATATATGTTCGAATCGACCATAGTTTCAGCGGCTAAGTACCAGCAGCCCGGCCGGTTGGTCTGTACGCGCGGCAGTTTACCACCATAAGCGCCCGTGCTGAGCGGCCGGCGCCGCGGTCGTCGCGGCCGCCCGTTTGGTTACTATAAGAGAGCACGTCGGTTCGAGCGGACCGGTCGGCGCAGCGGCGGGCGAGCGGCTATTCTACGATCTCGGTCGAGAAGCAGTCGTTCAGCTCCTCGAGGTCCATTCCTCGACTGTTCTGTACCGCGTTCCGTTGCGAATTTTTCTCTACACAGCATGACCACGGGTCGGTGTCTCAGACCGAATGGCCCTTATGTGGTAAGCCCAGAATGTTGGGTTGGATACAACGTATATTCGTTATACTTGTACGACTCTCACATCAACTCTCAGAAACCCAAAAGGGGTT
Organism: Nomia melanderi; assembly: GCF_051020985.1. NCBI lineage: Eukaryota > Metazoa > Arthropoda > Insecta > Hymenoptera > Halictidae > Nomia > Nomia melanderi. Next base: position 108,361 of record NW_027475258.1, on the reverse strand, counting down.
TTCTATCCGAGCGAAAATATATTTTTCGTATACAAAAATTTAATGGCAAAGACCAAACGAAATACTACACACAAAAAGGGGCGACGAACAAAAATTGTTCGAATGAAATATAATATATACATATAAAATTGAGGTGTCCTAAGAGAGAAATACATAAACTAAGAGGTATATATTATAAGAAATATATATTATTTCTGGGCAAAGAAGAGAGAACGAAAAGAAGAGTATGATCTTTAACGCGAGGGCCTCGACATGGGTACGCCTAGCATGGTTCGCGCTTTCTCGATATGTCCAGCATGTTAACGTACGCGGTCTTCGGACTTCGTGCGTTATGTCCGTGCTTACACGATGGAGAGCGCTCGAGCATACGTGCTTACAAACCTGAAAGTCGATGTGACATCCGAGATTCTTTTTCTTCTAAAAAGATCTCGGAGAGATACACGGGAGAGTTTGAAATTTTTGGAGGTCCTCCTGATGTATATGCGCGGATATACCCATGTGGTAATTCGTGCGGAGTTGGTAATCTAATAGTGGAGCGAAATTTACCAACTCGAAAGAGAAGAGAGAAGAGAGAAGAGAGTAGAGAGAAGAGAGAGGAGAAAGAGAACTGTCTTAAAGACGAGAAAAAGTATCGTCGATCCGACTCTTAAGGGGAGAGAGTCGGCGACTAAGATATATATATACATACATATTTTTGCTTCGTATGATGAAAATTTACTCGAAGCTCCCTGGTTGATCCTGCCAGTAGTCATATGCTTGTCTCAAAGATTAAGCCATGCATGTCTCAGTACATGCCGTATTAAGGTGAAACCGCGAATGGCTCATTAAATCAGTTATGGTTCCTTAGATCGTACCCACATT
>NW_027475258.1:97500-105000 GCF_051020985.1 Nomia melanderi | reverse complement strand
CCCGCATCGGAGAGTAAAACGCGCGAAGGCTTACTAGAGAAGAAATAGTATATGCCGGTGGTTCGCGTGTGTAGGCTCTATACGAAATTGCGATTCAAGAGAGTAGGAAAAGACGCGATGAACCACGATTTCCGTGCGTCTTACGTCTCTCGACGATGGGACGATCCACGCGAAGAGTTGTTACGTGCTCGCGCGAGGTGCGATAGCGTCGATTCGCCTTTCTGTACGGGGAGAAATAGAACGATGAGCTGACTTATCGGGTCTTCGTTGGAATTACCGTCGCTGGCATTGTAAACTCCAGATGACCTTGTGATTCCTTCGTCGGGCACTGGTAAAGGGTGGCGATGATTCGTTCTATAATAGAAATACCCGTCGTAGCGTTTCGGCCTAGTCACCCGCCACGAAACACTCTCTCGTCGTGGAATCCCCGCGTCGGAGAATAAAACGCCGAAGGCTTACTTATGAAACTTACGTCTCTCGACGATGGGACGATCCACGCGAAGAGTTGTTACGTGCACGCGTATGGTGCGATTGCGTCGATTCGCTTTTCTGTACGGGGAGCAATAGAACGTTGAGTTGACTTATCGGGTCTTCGTTGGAATTACCGTCGCTGGCATTGTAAACTCCAGATGACCTTGTGATTCCTTCGTCGGGCACTGGTAAAGGGTGGCGATGATGCGTTCTATAATAGAAATACCCGTCGTAGCGTTTCTTCCGAGTCAACCCGCTCACGAAACACTCTCTCGTCGTGGAATCCCCGCGTCGGAGAGTAAAACGCGAATTCATAGTATGGAAACTTACGTCTCTCGACGATGGGACGATCCACGCGAAGAGTTGTTACGTGCACGCGTATGGTGCGATTGCGTCGATTCGCTTTTCTGTACGGGGAGTAATAGAACGTTGAGTTGACTTATCGGGTCTTCGTTGGAATTACCGTCGCTGGCATTGTAAACTCCAGATGACCTTGTGATTCCTTCGTCGGGCACTGGTAAAGGGTGGCGATGATGCGTTCTATAATAGAAATACCCGTCGTAGCGTTTCTTCCGAGTCAACCCGCTCACGAAACTCTCTCTCGTCGTGGAATCCCCGCGTCGGAGAGTAAAACGCGAATTCATACTATGAAAACTTACGTCTCTCGACGATGGGACGATCCACGCGAAGAGTTGTTTACGTGCACGCGTATGGTGCGATTGCGTCGATTCGCTTTTCTGTACGGGGAGAAATAGAACGTTGAGTTGACTTATCGGGTCTTCGTTGGAATTACCGTCGCTGGCATTGTAAACTCCAGATGACCTTGTGATTCCTTCGTCGGGCACTGGTAAAGGGTGGCGATGATGCGTTCTATAATAGAAATACCCGTCGTAGCGTTTCTTCCGAGTCAACCCGCTCACGAAACTCTCTCTCGTCGTGGAATCCCCGCGTCGGAGAGTAAAACGCGAATTCATACTATGAAAACTTACGTCTCTCGACGATGGGACGATCCACGCGAAGAGTTGTTTACGTGTACGCGTATGGTGCGATTGCGTCGATTCGCTTTTCTGTACGGGGAGAAATAGAACGTTGAGTTGACTTATCGGGTCTTCGTTGGAATTACCGTCGCTGGCATTGTAAACTCCAGATGACCTTGTGATTCCTTCGTCGGGCACTGGTAAAGGGTGGCGATGATGCGTTCTATAATAGAAATACCCGTCGTAGCGTTTCTTCCGAGTCAACCCGCTCACGAAACTCTCTCTCTCGTCGTGGAATCCCCGCGTCGGAGAGTAAAACGCCGAAGGCTTACTATGAAACTTACGTCTCTCGACGATGGGACGATCCACGCGAAGAGTTGTTACGTGCACGCGTATGGTGCGATTGCGTCGATTCGCTTTTCTGTACGGGGAGTAATAGAACGTTGAGTTGACTTATCGGGTCTTCGTTGGAATTACCGTCGCTGGCATTGTAAACTCCAGATGACCTTGTGATTCCTTCGTCGGGCACTGGTAAAGGGTGGCGATGATGCGTTCTATAATAGAAATACCCGTCGTAGCGTTTCTTCCGAGTCAACCCGCTCACGAAACTCTCTCTCGTCGTGGAATCCCCGCGTCGGAGAGTAAAACGCGAATTCATACTATGAAAACTTACGTCTCTCGACGATGGGACGATCCACGCGAAGAGTTGTTTACGTGCACGCGTATGGTGCGATTGCGTCGATTCGCTTTTCTGTACGGGGAGAAATAGAACGTTGAGTTGACTTATCGGGTCTTCGTTGGAATTACCGTCGCTGGCATTGTAAACTCCAGATGACCTTGTGATTCCTTCGTCGGGCACTGGTAAAGGGTGGCGATGATGCGTTCTATAATAGAAATACCCGTCGTAGCGTTTCTTCCGAGTCAACCCGCTCACGAAACTCTCTCTCGTCGTGGAATCCCCGCGTCGGAGAGTATAACGCGAATTCATACTATGAAAACTTACGTCTCTCGACGATGGGACGATCCACGCGAAGAGTTGTTTACGTGCACGCGTATGGTGCGATTGCGTCGATTCGCTTTTCTGTACGGGGAGAAATAGAACGTTGAGTTGACTTATCGGGTCTTCGTTGGAATTACCGTCGCTGGCATTGTAAACTCCAGATGACCTTGTGATTCCTTCGTCGGGCACTGGTAAAGGGTGGCGATGATGCGTTCTATAATAGAAATACCCGTCGTAGCGTTTCTTCCGAGTCAACCCGCTCACGAAACTCTCTCTCGTCGTGGAATCCCCGCGTCGGAGGGTAAAACGCGATATATAATAGTATATGCCAGTGGTTCGCGCGCGTCGTCTCTGAGATACGCGGTCGACAGAGTTCCGAAAACACGTGATGTGCCACGATTTCCGTGCGTCTTACATCTTTCGACGATGGGACGATCCACGCGAAGAGAACGTTCGTGCTTGCGTGAGGTGCAACAGCGTCGATTCGCTTTTCTGTACGGGGAGAAATAGAACGTTGAGTTGACTTATCGGGTCTTCGTTGGAATTACCGTCGCTGGCATTGTAAACTCCAGATGACCTTGTGATTCCTTCGTCGGGCACTGGTAAAGGGTGGCGATGATTCGTTCTATAATAGTAATACCCGTCGTAGCGTTTCGACCGATGTCACCCGCCACGAATGTCTCTCTCGACGTGGAAACCCCGCGCCGAAGAGTAAACGCGAAGGCTTACCATACGAAAGAAAACGGTATTATACGCCTGTGGTATGTGCGTCTCGGCTCTGTGATACGCGATCGGCAGAGTTACAAAAAAACGTTGATGGGCCACGATTTCCGTGCGTCTTACATCTTTCGACGATGGGACGATCCACGCGAAGAGTAGTTACGTGCTCGCGCGAGGTGCGATAGCGTCGATTCGCTTTTCTGTACGGGGAGAAATAGAACGATGAGTTGACTTATCGGGTCTTCGTTGGAATTACCGTCGCTGGCATTGTAAACTCCAGATGACCTTGTGATTCCTTCGTCGGGCACTGGTAAAGGGTGGCGATGATTCGTTCTATAATAGAAATACCCGTCGTAGCGATTCGGCCGAGACACCCGCCACGAAACTCTCTCTCGTCGTGGAATCCCCATGTCGGAGAGTAAAACGCGAAGGCTAACTATATAAGAAACATATAGTATTATTTATGCCTGTGGTTCTCCGTTTGTCCTACTCTCAGATACGCGACTCGGAGAGTTACGAATAATCGTGATGGACCACGATTTCTGTACGTCTTACATCTTTCGACGATGGGACGATCCACGCGAAGAGATCATTCCTGCTTGCGTGAGGTGCGATAGCGCCGATTCGCTTTTCTGTACGGGGAGAAATAGAACGATGAGTTGACTTATCGGGTCTTCGTTGGAATTACCGTCGCTGGCATTGTAAACTCCAGATGACCTTGTGATTCCTTCGTCGGGCACTGGTAAAGGGTGGCGATGATTCGTTCTATAATAGAAATACCCGTCGTAGCGATTCGGCCGTGTCACCCGCCACGAAAATCTCTCTCGTCGTGGAATCCCCGCGTCGTAGAGTAAACGCGAAGGCTTGCTATAGAAGACTATAGTTTATACGCCTGTGGTTCACCGGTTGCCTGCTCTCCGGGGTACGCGATCGCGCAGGAGTTACGGAAGAACTTGATGGGCCACGATCTCCAAGCGGCTATATCTTTCGACGATGGGACGATTCACGCGAAGAGAACGTTCGTGCATGCGTGAGGTGCGATAGCGTTGATTCGCTTGTCTGTACGGGGAGAAATAGAACGATGAGTTGACTTATCGGGTCTTCGTTGGAATTACCGTCGCTGGCATTGTAAACTCCAGATGACCTTGTGATTCCTTCGTCGGGCACTGGTAAAGGGTGGCGATGATTCGTTCTATAATAGAAATACCCGTCGTAGCGTTTCGACCGATGTCACCCGCCACGAAATTCTCTCTCGTCGTGGAATCCCCGCGTCGGAGAGTAACCGCCGAAGGCTTGCTATAGAAGACTATAGTTTATACGCCTGTGGTTCACCGGTTGCCGGCTCTCCGGGGCACGCGATCGCGCGAAGGTTACGGAGGGACGTGAAGCGCCCGAGCAATGAAACGTCCGCAGGAGGAAACGAGCAACCGCCGAACATTGTTTCGCGACGTTTCCATAATGTATTGTCGTTTCGCTCGCATCCCGCTTCTTTCCCCTAGTTTCCTCGACGCGTAGTTTCGCAGCCTTAGTGGACGAATCATTCTCGATTCGAGGAAAGATATGCAGTGGGGCGTGCAATGAGCCCGCCAGAGACCACGATCTCCAATGCGTCTTTACATCTTTCGACGATGGGATGATCCACGCGAAGAGAACGTTCGTGCTTGCGCGAGGTGCGTTAGCGTCGATTCGCTTTTCTGTACGGGGAGAAATAGAACGATGAGTTGACTTATCGGGTCTTCGTTGGAATTACCGTCGCTGGCATTGTAAACTCCAGATGACCTTGTGATTCCTTCGTCGGGCACTGGTAAAGGGTGGCGATGATTCGTTCTATAATAGAAATACCCGTCGTAGCGATTCGGCCGAGTCACCCGCCACGAAACTGTCTCTCTTTCGTCGTGGAAACCCCGCGTCGGAGAGTAAAACGCGCGAAGGCTGTGACTGTAACATATATATATACAGTATACAATGCCTGTGGTTTTTGCGCGTGTCGGCTCTTCGGTATACGCGATCGGCCAGAGTTACGGAGGGACGGTGAAGCGCACGAGAAATTGAAACGGCCGCACGATTGGAACCGAGCAACCGTCGAACATTGTTTCGCGACGTTTCCATAATGCGTTTTCGTTTCGCTCGCATACCGCTTCTTTTCCCCTAGTCTCTGAGACGCGTTTTCGAGCCGTTCTTCTACTATCGATTCTCGTAGAGAGAAGGGACCGGGTAGTCTGGAAGTGGAACCCGCATCTTGCGTGTACCGTACACGGAATTGAGAGGACCGGCCGTGAAGCTCGTTTTAAAGCCGTGCGTCTGACACCCAACTCTTGCGCGCCAATTTCGCGGCAAGAGATAATATGGGACGAATGACCGGCAAAGAGCCAGCTGTGAAGTCTGTTTTTTTAATCGAATCCGTGGACGTGTGTATGCCGTAGCGTCGCTCGTCGTGTTCGTTCATGGTCGTTCCGAGAGAAAGAACGAAAGCGGTAACGAAGGGACCGGCCGTGAAGCTCGTTTTAAAGCCGCGCGTCTGACACCCAACTCTTGCGCGCCAATTTCGCGGCAAGAGATAACATGGGACGAATGACCGGCAAAGAGCCAGCTGTGAAGTCTTTTTTCATTATTTGCTTTCAATCGATCGATCGGTACGATTCGTGCAACGTTTCGCGCGATGCGACGCGAAAACATGCGCGCAACAATAGATGCGTCTGATCGGAAGAACGCGAGGGTCGACTGCACGCGATGGATTCAGTATCGGGTAGGATACAAAATATATCCCCGTCGTTTCCACGCGTGCGAGTCTTCTGCGTCTTTCGCGGGTTTTTGAATGCACTATACGCCCGGAACGTCGAGAAATATATACATATTACTTGAACGTTTTTCGTCTCGAAAGGCTTCGGTGTCGTCTCCAAGGCGACGCCTGAATCTCCTTCGCGCGCTGGTCGGAGATTCAGGTATCAACTTTTATCTTCTCTTTGAAAGAAGAGAGATATTAGGTCGAACAAATGAGAATAAAATTATATATGTGAAATATAAAATTTATACGATTACCCTGAACGGTGGATCACTTGGCTCGTGGGTCGATGAAGAACGCAGCTAATTGCGCGTCAACGTGTGAACTGCAGGACACATGAACATCGACATTTCGAACGCACATTGCGGTCCACGGATACAATTCCTGGACCACGCCTGGCTGAGGGTCGTTTACGTACCATACACTGCTTGCGTAGCTCTGTCAAATCCCCGCCGTCGTTCACCTCTTCGGATCGAACGTTTTTTTACCGAAGGGCGCAAAGAACGTTTCTGAGTCGGGTTAAGAGAAGGATGCTACGTACGAGCGAACGATGGGTGTCTCGTCGGCGTTTGTCGCGGACACGCGAAAATTCTGTGAATTTCACGGACAGTGTACGTTCTAGTTGTTGCAAAACGATCGGAATCGTTTGTATGGACTCGCGTGAGTGTTCGCGGCGTCGTGCGTCGTTCAATTACGACCGCCCGCGGATACCGCTCCACTGCGATATGGATCTGAGCGACAACTTTTTCGGCTGTTCGTGAGATGAACGGTTTCGTGTGTTTAGAAAAATTTTTTTTCCCGCGCTCCCGACGTCACCTGAAATGATGCGTCAGAGGTGAAAGAAAATATTAAGAAGTCGAGAGAGAGAGAGACTACACACGTTTTATTCATATTTTGTATACCGTGCGTGAGACGGATGTGCACGACACGTCGTATGTCGGTATATTACCGACTGGCCCCAGGGAGATTGTTTTCTTCCTCTCTTACGAATGAGATGTACGTTTCGGAGGATCGTCGTTACCGAAACACACGGCAAAACGAGACTTCTCGCAGCAGAACCTTTATACACAATACACATCGACTCTTTTTACCCCGAGAGAGAGAGAAAAGGTGTATTTCTTTTTTTTATTTTTCGAATTCGACGCACGAACGCTTTGACGACTGGAGAAAAACACGGTGTGTGTTAAAATCGTGCGGGACGAGCATGCGTATTCGTAACGGGTCGAATAGTTCTTATTCCCCGTCGTCGCGTGTCCTCGCTGGACCACCACCGTGCGCTTCCGCCACGTTCAGTTGAATTTCGAAATATATATATATAAAAAGAATCACCATATACTCTCTTTCGGGAGGTGTATTTTTATCGGTTTCTGCTATAGAGAAGAGACGGAGATCGTGTTGTGAGGTGTAACGTTTCTGTATCCCCGTTTCGGAGGATCGTCGTTATCGGCGGAACACACGTCAAAACGAGACTTCTCGCAGAACCTTTATACACAATACACATCGACTCTTTTACCCCGAGAGAGAGAAAAGGTGTTTTTCTTTTTTTTTTA
>NW_027475258.1:85000-90000 GCF_051020985.1 Nomia melanderi | reverse complement strand
AAAAATTTTGAAATATGTGATGAAAAAGTTTACTCTTGACCGTCGGGACTTAGAAAAATTTCGAGTACCCCGGATCGCCTGCTGGAATTACCGCACGGCCTGGATAGCCCGCATCGACCGATACATTTTTTCCATTTTCAGTGAAAAAAAAATTTTTGTCAATTTTCTCAACGTTAAAAACGTTAATAAACTGCGTTTTTATGCGTGGATTAAACATTAAAAAAATTTTGAAATATGTGATGAAAAAGTTTACTCTTGACCGTCGGGACTTAGAAAAATTTCGAGTACCCCGGATCGCCTGCTGGAATTACCGCACGGCCTGGATAGCCCGCATCGACCGATACATTTTTTCCATTTTCAGTGAAAAAAAAATTTTTGTCAATTTTCTCAACGTTAAAAACTGCGATAAACTGCGTTTTTATGCGTAGATTAAACATTGAAAAAATTTTGAAATATGCGATGAAAAAGTTTACTCTTGACCGTCGGGACTTAGAAAAATTTCGAGTACCCCGGATCGCCTGCTGGCATTACCGCACGGGCTGGACACCTCGCTCCGACGAATCGGTTTTTTCCATTTTTTTTGAAAAATAAATTTTTGTAATTTTTTTTAATGTCAAAAACGTTAATAAACGTCATGTTTACGCATGGATTAAACATTGAAATAATTTTAAAACACTTATTAAAAAAGTTGGTGTCGACCGTGGGACTTAGAAAAATTTCGGGAAGTCCGATTCGCCTGCTGGAATTACCGCACGGGCAGGACACCTCGCTCCGACGAATCGGTTTTTTCCATTTTTTTTGAAAAATAAATTTTTGTAATTTTTTTTAACGTTGAAAACGTTAATAAACATCATGTTTACGCATGGATTAAACATTGAAATAATTTTAAAACGCTTATTAAAAAAGTTGGTGTCGACCGTGGGACTTAGAAAAATTTCGGGAAGTCCGATTCGCCTGCTGGAATTACCGCACGGGCAGGACACCTCGCTCCGACGAATCGGTTTTTTCCATTTTTTCCGAAAAATAAATTTTTGTAATTTTTTTTAATGTTAAAAACGTTAATAAACTTCATGTTTACGCATGGATTAAACATTGAAATAATTTTAAAACGCTTATTAAAAAAGTTGGTGTCGACCGTGGGACTTAGAAAAATTTCGGGAAGTCCGATTCGCCTGCTGGAATTACCGCACGGGCTGGACACCTCGCTCCGCCGAATCGGTTTTTTCCTTTTTTTCCGAAAAATAAATTTTTGTAATTTTTTTTAATGTTAAAAACGTTAATAAACTTCATGTTTACGCATGGATTAAACATTGAAATAATTTTAAAACGCTTATTAAAAAAGTTGGTGTCGACCGTGGGACTTAGAAAAATTTCGGGAAGTCCGATTCGCCTGCTGGAATTACCGCACGGGCAGGACACCTCGCTCCGACGAATCGGTTTTTTCCATTTTTTCCGAAAAATAAATTTTTGTAATTTTTTTTAATGTTAAAAACGTTAATAAACTTCATGTTTACGCATGGATTAAACATTGAAATAATTTTAAAACGCTTATTAAAAAAGTTGGTGTCGACCGTGGGACTTAGAAAAATTTCGGGAAGTCCGATTCGCCTGCTGGAATTACCGCACGGGCAGGACACCTCGCTCCGACGAATCGGTTTTTTCCATTTTTTTTGAAAAATAAATTTTTGTAATTTTTTTTAACGTTGAAAACGTTAATAAACATCATGTTTACGCATGGATTAAACATTGAAATAATTTTAAAACGCTTATTAAAAAAGTTGGTGTCGACCGTGGGACTTAGAAAAATTTCGGGAAGTCCGATTCGCCTGCTGGAATTACCGCACGGGCTGGACACCTCGCTCCGACGAATCGGTTTTTTCCATTTTTTTTGAAAAATAAATTTTTGTAATTTTTTTTAATGTCAAAAACGTTAATAAACGTCATGTTTACGCATGGATTAAACATTGAAATAATTTTAAAACACTTATTAAAAAAGTTGGTGTCGACCGTGGGACTTAGAAAAATTTCGGGAAGTCCGATTCGCCTGCTGGAATTACCGCACGGGCTGGACACCTCGCTCCGCCGAATCGGTATTTTCCATTTTTCTTGAAAAATAAATTTTTGTAATTTTTTTTAACGTTGAAAACGTTAATAAACATCATGTTTACGCATGGATTAAACATTGAAATAATTTTAAAACGCTTATTAAAAAAGTTGGTGTCGACCGTGGGACTTAGAAAAATTTCGGGAAGTCCGATTCGCCTGCTGGAATTACCGCACGGGCTGGACACCTCGCTCCGCCGAATCGGTATTTTCCATTTTTCTTGAAAAATAAATTTTTGTAATTTTTTTTAACGTTGAAAACGTTAATAAACATCATGTTTACGCATGGATTAAACATTGAAATAATTTTAAAACGCTTATTAAAAAAGTTGGTGTCGACCGTGGGACTTAGAAAAATTTCGGGAAGTCCGATTCGCCTGCTGGAATTACCGCACGGGCAGGACACCTCGCTCCGACGAATCGGTTTTTTCCATTTTTTCCGAAAAATAAATTTTTGTAATTTTTTTTAATGTTAAAAACGTTAATAAACTTCATGTTTACGCATGGATTAAACATTGAAATAATTTTAAAACACTTATTAAAAAAGTTGGTGTCGACCGTGGGACTTAGAAAAATTTCGGGAAGTCCGATTCGCCTGCTGGAATTACCGCACGGGCAGGACACCTCGCTCCGACGAATCGGTTTTTTCCATTTTTTTTGAAAAATAAATTTTTGTAATTTTTTTTAACGTTGAAAACGTTAATAAACATCATGTTTACGCATGGATTAAACATTGAAATAATTTTAAAACGCTTATTAAAAAAGTTGGTGTCGACCGTGGGACTTAGAAAAATTTCGGGAAGTCCGATTCGCCTGCTGGAATTACCGCACGGGCTGGACACCTCGCTCCGCCGAATCGGTTTTTTCCTTTTTTTCCGAAAAATAAATTTTTGTAATTTTTTTTAATGTTAAAAACGTTAATAAACTTCATGTTTACGCATGGATTAAACATTGAAATAATTTTAAAACGCTTATTAAAAAAGTTGGTGTCGACCGTGGGACTTAGAAAAATTTCGGGAAGTCCGATTCGCCTGCTGGAATTACCGCACGGGCAGGACACCTCGCTCCGACGAATCGGTTTTTTCCATTTTTTCCGAAAAATAAATTTTTGTAATTTTTTTTAATGTTAAAAACGTTAATAAACTTCATGTTTACGCATGGATTAAACATTGAAATAATTTTAAAACGCTTATTAAAAAAGTTGGTGTCGACCGTGGGACTTAGAAAAATTTCGGGAAGTCCGATTCGCCTGCTGGAATTACCGCACGGGCAGGACACCTCGCTCCGACGAATCGGTTTTTTCCATTTTTTTTGAAAAATAAATTTTTGTAATTTTTTTTAACGTTGAAAACGTTAATAAACATCATGTTTACGCATGGATTAAACATTGAAATAATTTTAAAACGCTTATTAAAAAAGTTGGTGTCGACCGTGGGACTTAGAAAAATTTCGGGAAGTCCGATTCGCCTGCTGGAATTACCGCACGGGCTGGACACCTCGCTCCGCCGAATCGGTTTTTTCCTTTTTTTCCGAAAAATAAATTTTTGTAATTTTTTTTAATGTTAAAAACGTTAATAAACCTTCATGTTTACGCATGGATTAAACATTGAAATAATTTTAAAACGCTTATTAAAAAAGTTGGTGTCGACCGTGGGACTTAGAAAAATTTCGGGAAGTCCGATTCGCCTGCTGGAATTACCGCACGGGCAGGACACCTCGCTCCGACGAATCGGTTTTTTCCATTTTTTCCGAAAAATAAATTTTTGTAATTTTTTTTAATGTTAAAAACGTTAATAAACTTCATGTTTACGCATGGATTAAACATTGAAATAATTTTAAAACGCTTATTAAAAAAGTTGGTGTCGACCGTGGGACTTAGAAAAATTTCGGGAAGTCCGATTCGCCTGCTGGAATTACCGCACGGGCAGGACACCTCGCTCCGACGAATCGGTTTTTTCCATTTTTTTTGAAAAATAAATTTTTGTAATTTTTTTTAACGTTGAAAACGTTAATAAACATCATGTTTACGCATGGATTAAACATTGAAATAATTTTAAAACGCTTATTAAAAAAGTTGGTGTCGACCGTGGGACTTAGAAAAATTTCGGGAAGTCCGATTCGCCTGCTGGAATTACCGCACGGGCTGGACACCTCGCTCCGCCGAATCGGTTTTTTCCTTTTTTTCCGAAAAATAAATTTTTGTAATTTTTTTTAATGTTAAAAACGTTAATAAACTTCATGTTTACGCATGGATTAAACATTGAAATAATTTTAAAACGCTTATTAAAAAAGTTGGTGTCGACCGTGGGACTTAGAAAAATTTCGGGAAGTCCGATTCGCCTGCTGGAATTACCGCACGGGCAGGACACCTCGCTCCGACGAATCGGTTTTTTCCATTTTTTCCGAAAAATAAATTTTTGTAATTTTTTTTAATGTTAAAAACGTTAATAAACTTCATGTTTACGCATGGATTAAACATTGAAATAATTTTAAAACGCTTATTAAAAAAGTTGGTGTCGACCGTGGGACTTAGAAAAATTTCGGGAAGTCCGATTCGCCTGCTGGAATTACCGCACGGGCTGGACACCTCGCTCCGCCGAATCGGTTTTTTCCTTTTTTTCCGAAAAATAAATTTTTGTAATTTTTTTTAATGTTAAAAACGTTAATAAACTTCATGTTTACGCATGGATTAAACATTGAAATAATTTTAAAACGCTTATTAAAAAAGTTGGTGTCGACCGTGGGACTTAGAAAAATTTCGGGAAGTCCGATTCGCCTGCTGGAATTACCGCACGGGCAGGACACCTCGCTCCGACGAATCGGTTTTTTCCATTTTTTCCGAAAAATAAATTTTTGTAATTTTTTTTAATGTTAAAAACGTTAATAAACTTCATGTT
>NW_027475258.1:72500-80000 GCF_051020985.1 Nomia melanderi | reverse complement strand
CGCCTTTCTGTACGGGGAGAAATAGAACGATGAGCTGACTTATCGGGTCTTCGTTGGAATTACCGTCGCTGGCATTGTAAACTCCAGATGACCTTGTGATTCCTTCGTCGGGCACTGGTAAAGGGTGGCGATGATTCGTTCTATAATAGAAATACCCGTCGTAGCGTTTCGGCCTAGTCACCCGCCACGAAACACTCTCTCGTCGTGGAATCCCCGCGTCGGAGAATAAAACGCCGAAGGCTTACTTATGAAACTTACGTCTCTCGACGATGGGACGATCCACGCGAAGAGTTGTTACGTGCACGCGTATGGTGCGATTGCGTCGATTCGCTTTTCTGTACGGGGAGCAATAGAACGTTGAGTTGACTTATCGGGTCTTCGTTGGAATTACCGTCGCTGGCATTGTAAACTCCAGATGACCTTGTGATTCCTTCGTCGGGCACTGGTAAAGGGTGGCGATGATGCGTTCTATAATAGAAATACCCGTCGTAGCGTTTCTTCCGAGTCAACCCGCTCACGAAACACTCTCTCGTCGTGGAATCCCCGCGTCGGAGAGTAAAACGCGAATTCATAGTATGGAAACTTACGTCTCTCGACGATGGGACGATCCACGCGAAGAGTTGTTACGTGCACGCGTATGGTGCGATTGCGTCGATTCGCTTTTCTGTACGGGGAGTAATAGAACGTTGAGTTGACTTATCGGGTCTTCGTTGGAATTACCGTCGCTGGCATTGTAAACTCCAGATGACCTTGTGATTCCTTCGTCGGGCACTGGTAAAGGGTGGCGATGATGCGTTCTATAATAGAAATACCCGTCGTAGCGTTTCTTCCGAGTCAACCCGCTCACGAAACTCTCTCTCGTCGTGGAATCCCCGCGTCGGAGAGTAAAACGCGAATTCATACTATGAAAACTTACGTCTCTCGACGATGGGACGATCCACGCGAAGAGTTGTTTACGTGCACGCGTATGGTGCGATTGCGTCGATTCGCTTTTCTGTACGGGGAGAAATAGAACGTTGAGTTGACTTATCGGGTCTTCGTTGGAATTACCGTCGCTGGCATTGTAAACTCCAGATGACCTTGTGATTCCTTCGTCGGGCACTGGTAAAGGGTGGCGATGATGCGTTCTATAATAGAAATACCCGTCGTAGCGTTTCTTCCGAGTCAACCCGCTCACGAAACTCTCTCTCGTCGTGGAATCCCCGCGTCGGAGAGTAAAACGCGAATTCATACTATGAAAACTTACGTCTCTCGACGATGGGACGATCCACGCGAAGAGTTGTTTACGTGTACGCGTATGGTGCGATTGCGTCGATTCGCTTTTCTGTACGGGGAGAAATAGAACGTTGAGTTGACTTATCGGGTCTTCGTTGGAATTACCGTCGCTGGCATTGTAAACTCCAGATGACCTTGTGATTCCTTCGTCGGGCACTGGTAAAGGGTGGCGATGATGCGTTCTATAATAGAAATACCCGTCGTAGCGTTTCTTCCGAGTCAACCCGCTCACGAAACTCTCTCTCTCGTCGTGGAATCCCCGCGTCGGAGAGTAAAACGCCGAAGGCTTACTATGAAACTTACGTCTCTCGACGATGGGACGATCCACGCGAAGAGTTGTTACGTGCACGCGTATGGTGCGATTGCGTCGATTCGCTTTTCTGTACGGGGAGTAATAGAACGTTGAGTTGACTTATCGGGTCTTCGTTGGAATTACCGTCGCTGGCATTGTAAACTCCAGATGACCTTGTGATTCCTTCGTCGGGCACTGGTAAAGGGTGGCGATGATGCGTTCTATAATAGAAATACCCGTCGTAGCGTTTCTTCCGAGTCAACCCGCTCACGAAACTCTCTCTCGTCGTGGAATCCCCGCGTCGGAGAGTAAAACGCGAATTCATACTATGAAAACTTACGTCTCTCGACGATGGGACGATCCACGCGAAGAGTTGTTTACGTGCACGCGTATGGTGCGATTGCGTCGATTCGCTTTTCTGTACGGGGAGAAATAGAACGTTGAGTTGACTTATCGGGTCTTCGTTGGAATTACCGTCGCTGGCATTGTAAACTCCAGATGACCTTGTGATTCCTTCGTCGGGCACTGGTAAAGGGTGGCGATGATGCGTTCTATAATAGAAATACCCGTCGTAGCGTTTCTTCCGAGTCAACCCGCTCACGAAACTCTCTCTCGTCGTGGAATCCCCGCGTCGGAGAGTAAAACGCGAATTCATACTATGAAAACTTACGTCTCTCGACGATGGGACGATCCACGCGAAGAGTTGTTTACGTGCACGCGTATGGTGCGATTGCGTCGATTCGCTTTTCTGTACGGGGAGAAATAGAACGTTGAGTTGACTTATCGGGTCTTCGTTGGAATTACCGTCGCTGGCATTGTAAACTCCAGATGACCTTGTGATTCCTTCGTCGGGCACTGGTAAAGGGTGGCGATGATGCGTTCTATAATAGAAATACCCGTCGTAGCGTTTCTTCCGAGTCAACCCGCTCACGAAACTCTCTCTCGTCGTGGAATCCCCGCGTCGGAGGGTAAAACGCGATATATAATAGTATATGCCAGTGGTTCGCGCGCGTCGTCTCTGAGATACGCGGTCGACAGAGTTCCGAAAACACGTGATGTGCCACGATTTCCGTGCGTCTTACATCTTTCGACGATGGGACGATCCACGCGAAGAGAACGTTCGTGCTTGCGTGAGGTGCAACAGCGTCGATTCGCTTTTCTGTACGGGGAGAAATAGAACGTTGAGTTGACTTATCGGGTCTTCGTTGGAATTACCGTCGCTGGCATTGTAAACTCCAGATGACCTTGTGATTCCTTCGTCGGGCACTGGTAAAGGGTGGCGATGATTCGTTCTATAATAGTAATACCCGTCGTAGCGTTTCGACCGATGTCACCCGCCACGAATGTCTCTCTCGACGTGGAAACCCCGCGCCGAAGAGTAAACGCGAAGGCTTACCATACGAAAGAAAACGGTATTATACGCCTGTGGTATGTGCGTCTCGGCTCTGTGATACGCGATCGGCAGAGTTACAAAAAAACGTTGATGGGCCACGATTTCCGTGCGTCTTACATCTTTCGACGATGGGACGATCCACGCGAAGAGTAGTTACGTGCTCGCGCGAGGTGCGATAGCGTCGATTCGCTTTTCTGTACGGGGAGAAATAGAACGATGAGTTGACTTATCGGGTCTTCGTTGGAATTACCGTCGCTGGCATTGTAAACTCCAGATGACCTTGTGATTCCTTCGTCGGGCACTGGTAAAGGGTGGCGATGATTCGTTCTATAATAGAAATACCCGTCGTAGCGATTCGGCCGAGACACCCGCCACGAAACTCTCTCTCGTCGTGGAATCCCCATGTCGGAGAGTAAAACGCGAAGGCTAACTATATAAGAAACATATAGTATTATTTATGCCTGTGGTTCTCCGTTTGTCCTACTCTCAGATACGCGACTCGGAGAGTTACGAATAATCGTGATGGACCACGATTTCTGTACGTCTTACATCTTTCGACGATGGGACGATCCACGCGAAGAGATCATTCCTGCTTGCGTGAGGTGCGATAGCGCCGATTCGCTTTTCTGTACGGGGAGAAATAGAACGATGAGTTGACTTATCGGGTCTTCGTTGGAATTACCGTCGCTGGCATTGTAAACTCCAGATGACCTTGTGATTCCTTCGTCGGGCACTGGTAAAGGGTGGCGATGATTCGTTCTATAATAGAAATACCCGTCGTAGCGATTCGGCCGTGTCACCCGCCACGAAAATCTCTCTCGTCGTGGAATCCCCGCGTCGTAGAGTAAACGCGAAGGCTTGCTATAGAAGACTATAGTTTATACGCCTGTGGTTCACCGGTTGCCTGCTCTCCGGGGTACGCGATCGCGCAGGAGTTACGGAAGAACTTGATGGGCCACGATCTCCAAGCGGCTATATCTTTCGACGATGGGACGATTCACGCGAAGAGAACGTTCGTGCATGCGTGAGGTGCGATAGCGTTGATTCGCTTGTCTGTACGGGGAGAAATAGAACGATGAGTTGACTTATCGGGTCTTCGTTGGAATTACCGTCGCTGGCATTGTAAACTCCAGATGACCTTGTGATTCCTTCGTCGGGCACTGGTAAAGGGTGGCGATGATTCGTTCTATAATAGAAATACCCGTCGTAGCGTTTCGACCGATGTCACCCGCCACGAAATTCTCTCTCGTCGTGGAATCCCCGCGTCGGAGAGTAACCGCCGAAGGCTTGCTATAGAAGACTATAGTTTATACGCCTGTGGTTCACCGGTTGCCGGCTCTCCGGGGCACGCGATCGCGCGAAGGTTACGGAGGGACGTGAAGCGCCCGAGCAATGAAACGTCCGCAGGAGGAAACGAGCAACCGCCGAACATTGTTTCGCGACGTTTCCATAATGTATTGTCGTTTCGCTCGCATCCCGCTTCTTTCCCCTAGTTTCCTCGACGCGTAGTTTCGCAGCCTTAGTGGACGAATCATTCTCGATTCGAGGAAAGATATGCAGTGGGGCGTGCAATGAGCCCGCCAGAGACCACGATCTCCAATGCGTCTTTACATCTTTCGACGATGGGATGATCCACGCGAAGAGAACGTTCGTGCTTGCGCGAGGTGCGTTAGCGTCGATTCGCTTTTCTGTACGGGGAGAAATAGAACGATGAGTTGACTTATCGGGTCTTCGTTGGAATTACCGTCGCTGGCATTGTAAACTCCAGATGACCTTGTGATTCCTTCGTCGGGCACTGGTAAAGGGTGGCGATGATTCGTTCTATAATAGAAATACCCGTCGTAGCGATTCGGCCGAGTCACCCGCCACGAAACTGTCTCTCTTTCGTCGTGGAAACCCCGCGTCGGAGAGTAAAACGCGCGAAGGCTGTGACTGTAACATATATATATACAGTATACAATGCCTGTGGTTTTTGCGCGTGTCGGCTCTTCGGTATACGCGATCGGCCAGAGTTACGGAGGGACGGTGAAGCGCACGAGAAATTGAAACGGCCGCACGATTGGAACCGAGCAACCGTCGAACATTGTTTCGCGACGTTTCCATAATGCGTTTTCGTTTCGCTCGCATACCGCTTCTTTTCCCCTAGTCTCTGAGACGCGTTTTCGAGCCGTTCTTCTACTATCGATTCTCGTAGAGAGAAGGGACCGGGTAGTCTGGAAGTGGAACCCGCATCTTGCGTGTACCGTACACGGAATTGAGAGGACCGGCCGTGAAGCTCGTTTTAAAGCCGTGCGTCTGACACCCAACTCTTGCGCGCCAATTTCGCGGCAAGAGATAATATGGGACGAATGACCGGCAAAGAGCCAGCTGTGAAGTCTGTTTTTTTAATCGAATCCGTGGACGTGTGTATGCCGTAGCGTCGCTCGTCGTGTTCGTTCATGGTCGTTCCGAGAGAAAGAACGAAAGCGGTAACGAAGGGACCGGCCGTGAAGCTCGTTTTAAAGCCGCGCGTCTGACACCCAACTCTTGCGCGCCAATTTCGCGGCAAGAGATAACATGGGACGAATGACCGGCAAAGAGCCAGCTGTGAAGTCTTTTTTCATTATTTGCTTTCAATCGATCGATCGGTACGATTCGTGCAACGTTTCGCGCGATGCGACGCGAAAACATGCGCGCAACAATAGATGCGTCTGATCGGAAGAACGCGAGGGTCGACTGCACGCGATGGATTCAGTATCGGGTAGGATACAAAATATATCCCCGTCGTTTCCACGCGTGCGAGTCTTCTGCGTCTTTCGCGGGTTTTTGAATGCACTATACGCCCGGAACGTCGAGAAATATATACATATTACTTGAACGTTTTTCGTCTCGAAAGGCTTCGGTGTCGTCTCCAAGGCGACGCCTGAATCTCCTTCGCGCGCTGGTCGGAGATTCAGGTATCAACTTTTATCTTCTCTTTGAAAGAAGAGAGATATTAGGTCGAACAAATGAGAATAAAATTATATATGTGAAATATAAAATTTATACGATTACCCTGAACGGTGGATCACTTGGCTCGTGGGTCGATGAAGAACGCAGCTAATTGCGCGTCAACGTGTGAACTGCAGGACACATGAACATCGACATTTCGAACGCACATTGCGGTCCACGGATACAATTCCTGGACCACGCCTGGCTGAGGGTCGTTTACGTACCATACACTGCTTGCGTAGCTCTGTCAAATCCCCGCCGTCGTTCACCTCTTCGGATCGAACGTTTTTTTACCGAAGGGCGCAAAGAACGTTTCTGAGTCGGGTTAAGAGAAGGATGCTACGTACGAGCGAACGATGGGTGTCTCGTCGGCGTTTGTCGCGGACACGCGAAAATTCTGTGAATTTCACGGACAGTGTACGTTCTAGTTGTTGCAAAACGATCGGAATCGTTTGTATGGACTCGCGTGAGTGTTCGCGGCGTCGTGCGTCGTTCAATTACGACCGCCCGCGGATACCGCTCCACTGCGATATGGATCTGAGCGACAACTTTTTCGGCTGTTCGTGAGATGAACGGTTTCGTGTGTTTAGAAAAATTTTTTTTCCCGCGCTCCCGACGTCACCTGAAATGATGCGTCAGAGGTGAAAGAAAATATTAAGAAGTCGAGAGAGAGAGAGACTACACACGTTTTATTCATATTTTGTATACCGTGCGTGAGACGGATGTGCACGACACGTCGTATGTCGGTATATTACCGACTGGCCCCAGGGAGATTGTTTTCTTCCTCTCTTACGAATGAGATGTACGTTTCGGAGGATCGTCGTTACCGAAACACACGGCAAAACGAGACTTCTCGCAGCAGAACCTTTATACACAATACACATCGACTCTTTTTACCCCGAGAGAGAGAGAAAAGGTGTATTTCTTTTTTTTATTTTTCGAATTCGACGCACGAACGCTTTGACGACTGGAGAAAAACACGGTGTGTGTTAAAATCGTGCGGGACGAGCATGCGTATTCGTAACGGGTCGAATAGTTCTTATTCCCCGTCGTCGCGTGTCCTCGCTGGACCACCACCGTGCGCTTCCGCCACGTTCAGTTGAATTTCGAAATATATATATAAAAAGAATCACCATATACTCTCTTTCGGGAGGTGTATTTTTATCGGTTTCTGCTATAGAGAAGAGACGGAGATCGTGTTGTGAGGTGTAACGTTTCTGTATCCCCGTTTCGGAGGATCGTCGTTATCGGCGGAACACACGTCAAAACGAGACTTCTCGCAGAACCTTTATACACAATACACATCGACTCTTTTACCCCGAGAGAGAGAAAAGGTGTTTTTCTTTTTTTTTTATTTTTCGAATTCGACGCACGAACGCTTTGACGACTGGAGAAAAACACGGTGTGTGTTAAAATCGTGCGGGACGAGCATGCGTATTCGTAACGGGTCGAATAGTTCTTATTCCCCGTCGTCGCGTGTCCTCGCTGGACCACCACCGTGCGCTTCCGCCACGTTCAGTTGTATTTCGAAATATATATATATATAAAAAGAATCACCATATACTCTCTT
>NW_027475258.1:60000-65000 GCF_051020985.1 Nomia melanderi | reverse complement strand
AAAAAATTTTGAAATATGCGATGAAAAAGTTTACTCTTGACCGTCGGGACTTAGAAAAATTTCGAGTACCCCGGATCGCCTGCTGGCATTACCGCACGGGCTGGACACCTCGCTCCGACGAATCGGTTTTTTCCATTTTTTTTGAAAAATAAATTTTTGTAATTTTTTTTAATGTCAAAAACGTTAATAAACGTCATGTTTACGCATGGATTAAACATTGAAATAATTTTAAAACACTTATTAAAAAAGTTGGTGTCGACCGTGGGACTTAGAAAAATTTCGGGAAGTCCGATTCGCCTGCTGGAATTACCGCACGGGCAGGACACCTCGCTCCGACGAATCGGTTTTTTCCATTTTTTTTGAAAAATAAATTTTTGTAATTTTTTTTAACGTTGAAAACGTTAATAAACATCATGTTTACGCATGGATTAAACATTGAAATAATTTTAAAACGCTTATTAAAAAAGTTGGTGTCGACCGTGGGACTTAGAAAAATTTCGGGAAGTCCGATTCGCCTGCTGGAATTACCGCACGGGCAGGACACCTCGCTCCGACGAATCGGTTTTTTCCATTTTTTCCGAAAAATAAATTTTTGTAATTTTTTTTAATGTTAAAAACGTTAATAAACTTCATGTTTACGCATGGATTAAACATTGAAATAATTTTAAAACGCTTATTAAAAAAGTTGGTGTCGACCGTGGGACTTAGAAAAATTTCGGGAAGTCCGATTCGCCTGCTGGAATTACCGCACGGGCTGGACACCTCGCTCCGCCGAATCGGTTTTTTCCTTTTTTTCCGAAAAATAAATTTTTGTAATTTTTTTTAATGTTAAAAACGTTAATAAACTTCATGTTTACGCATGGATTAAACATTGAAATAATTTTAAAACGCTTATTAAAAAAGTTGGTGTCGACCGTGGGACTTAGAAAAATTTCGGGAAGTCCGATTCGCCTGCTGGAATTACCGCACGGGCAGGACACCTCGCTCCGACGAATCGGTTTTTTCCATTTTTTCCGAAAAATAAATTTTTGTAATTTTTTTTAATGTTAAAAACGTTAATAAACTTCATGTTTACGCATGGATTAAACATTGAAATAATTTTAAAACGCTTATTAAAAAAGTTGGTGTCGACCGTGGGACTTAGAAAAATTTCGGGAAGTCCGATTCGCCTGCTGGAATTACCGCACGGGCAGGACACCTCGCTCCGACGAATCGGTTTTTTCCATTTTTTTTGAAAAATAAATTTTTGTAATTTTTTTTAACGTTGAAAACGTTAATAAACATCATGTTTACGCATGGATTAAACATTGAAATAATTTTAAAACGCTTATTAAAAAAGTTGGTGTCGACCGTGGGACTTAGAAAAATTTCGGGAAGTCCGATTCGCCTGCTGGAATTACCGCACGGGCTGGACACCTCGCTCCGACGAATCGGTTTTTTCCATTTTTTTTGAAAAATAAATTTTTGTAATTTTTTTTAATGTCAAAAACGTTAATAAACGTCATGTTTACGCATGGATTAAACATTGAAATAATTTTAAAACACTTATTAAAAAAGTTGGTGTCGACCGTGGGACTTAGAAAAATTTCGGGAAGTCCGATTCGCCTGCTGGAATTACCGCACGGGCTGGACACCTCGCTCCGCCGAATCGGTATTTTCCATTTTTCTTGAAAAATAAATTTTTGTAATTTTTTTTAACGTTGAAAACGTTAATAAACATCATGTTTACGCATGGATTAAACATTGAAATAATTTTAAAACGCTTATTAAAAAAGTTGGTGTCGACCGTGGGACTTAGAAAAATTTCGGGAAGTCCGATTCGCCTGCTGGAATTACCGCACGGGCTGGACACCTCGCTCCGCCGAATCGGTATTTTCCATTTTTCTTGAAAAATAAATTTTTGTAATTTTTTTTAACGTTGAAAACGTTAATAAACATCATGTTTACGCATGGATTAAACATTGAAATAATTTTAAAACGCTTATTAAAAAAGTTGGTGTCGACCGTGGGACTTAGAAAAATTTCGGGAAGTCCGATTCGCCTGCTGGAATTACCGCACGGGCAGGACACCTCGCTCCGACGAATCGGTTTTTTCCATTTTTTCCGAAAAATAAATTTTTGTAATTTTTTTTAATGTTAAAAACGTTAATAAACTTCATGTTTACGCATGGATTAAACATTGAAATAATTTTAAAACACTTATTAAAAAAGTTGGTGTCGACCGTGGGACTTAGAAAAATTTCGGGAAGTCCGATTCGCCTGCTGGAATTACCGCACGGGCAGGACACCTCGCTCCGACGAATCGGTTTTTTCCATTTTTTTTGAAAAATAAATTTTTGTAATTTTTTTTAACGTTGAAAACGTTAATAAACATCATGTTTACGCATGGATTAAACATTGAAATAATTTTAAAACGCTTATTAAAAAAGTTGGTGTCGACCGTGGGACTTAGAAAAATTTCGGGAAGTCCGATTCGCCTGCTGG
Source organism: Nomia melanderi (assembly GCF_051020985.1). Lineage (NCBI taxonomy): Eukaryota > Metazoa > Arthropoda > Insecta > Hymenoptera > Halictidae > Nomia > Nomia melanderi. The sequence continues at coordinate 62,516 of NW_027475258.1, read as the reverse complement.
AATTACCGCACGGGCTGGACACCTCGCTCCGCCGAATCGGTTTTTTCCTTTTTTTCCGAAAAATAAATTTTTGTAATTTTTTTTAATGTTAAAAACGTTAATAAACTTCATGTTTACGCATGGATTAAACATTGAAATAATTTTAAAACGCTTATTAAAAAAGTTGGTGTCGACCGTGGGACTTAGAAAAATTTCGGGAAGTCCGATTCGCCTGCTGGAATTACCGCACGGGCAGGACACCTCGCTCCGACGAATCGGTTTTTTCCATTTTTTCCGAAAAATAAATTTTTGTAATTTTTTTTAATGTTAAAAACGTTAATAAACTTCATGTTTACGCATGGATTAAACATTGAAATAATTTTAAAACGCTTATTAAAAAAGTTGGTGTCGACCGTGGGACTTAGAAAAATTTCGGGAAGTCCGATTCGCCTGCTGGAATTACCGCACGGGCAGGACACCTCGCTCCGACGAATCGGTTTTTTCCATTTTTTTTGAAAAATAAATTTTTGTAATTTTTTTTAACGTTGAAAACGTTAATAAACATCATGTTTACGCATGGATTAAACATTGAAATAATTTTAAAACGCTTATTAAAAAAGTTGGTGTCGACCGTGGGACTTAGAAAAATTTCGGGAAGTCCGATTCGCCTGCTGGAATTACCGCACGGGCTGGACACCTCGCTCCGCCGAATCGGTTTTTTCCTTTTTTTCCGAAAAATAAATTTTTGTAATTTTTTTTAATGTTAAAAACGTTAATAAACTTCATGTTTACGCATGGATTAAACATTGAAATAATTTTAAAACGCTTATTAAAAAAGTTGGTGTCGACCGTGGGACTTAGAAAAATTTCGGGAAGTCCGATTCGCCTGCTGGAATTACCGCACGGGCAGGACACCTCGCTCCGACGAATCGGTTTTTTCCATTTTTTCCGAAAAATAAATTTTTGTAATTTTTTTTAATGTTAAAAACGTTAATAAACTTCATGTTTACGCATGGATTAAACATTGAAATAATTTTAAAACGCTTATTAAAAAAGTTGGTGTCGACCGTGGGACTTAGAAAAATTTCGGGAAGTCCGATTCGCCTGCTGGAATTACCGCACGGGCAGGACACCTCGCTCCGACGAATCGGTTTTTTCCATTTTTTTTGAAAAATAAATTTTTGTAATTTTTTTTAACGTTGAAAACGTTAATAAACATCATGTTTACGCATGGATTAAACATTGAAATAATTTTAAAACGCTTATTAAAAAAGTTGGTGTCGACCGTGGGACTTAGAAAAATTTCGGGAAGTCCGATTCGCCTGCTGGAATTACCGCACGGGCTGGACACCTCGCTCCGCCGAATCGGTTTTTTCCTTTTTTTCCGAAAAATAAATTTTTGTAATTTTTTTTAATGTTAAAAACGTTAATAAACTTCATGTTTACGCATGGATTAAACATTGAAATAATTTTAAAACGCTTATTAAAAAAGTTGGTGTCGACCGTGGGACTTAGAAAAATTTCGGGAAGTCCGATTCGCCTGCTGGAATTACCGCACGGGCAGGACACCTCGCTCCGACGAATCGGTTTTTTCCATTTTTTCCGAAAAATAAATTTTTGTAATTTTTTTTAATGTTAAAAACGTTAATAAACTTCATGTTTACGCATGGATTAAACATTGAAATAATTTTAAAACGCTTATTAAAAAAGTTGGTGTCGACCGTGGGACTTAGAAAAATTTCGGGAAGTCCGATTCGCCTGCTGGAATTACCGCACGGGCTGGACACCTCGCTCCGCCGAATCGGTTTTTTCCTTTTTTTCCGAAAAATAAATTTTTGTAATTTTTTTTAATGTTAAAAACGTTAATAAACTTCATGTTTACGCATGGATTAAACATTGAAATAATTTTAAAACGCTTATTAAAAAAGTTGGTGTCGACCGTGGGACTTAGAAAAATTTCGGGAAGTCCGATTCGCCTGCTGGAATTACCGCACGGGCAGGACACCTCGCTCCGACGAATCGGTTTTTTCCATTTTTTCCGAAAAATAAATTTTTGTAATTTTTTTTAATGTTAAAAACGTTAATAAACTTCATGTTTACGCATGGATTAAACATTGAAATAATTTTAAAACGCTTATTAAAAAAGTTGGTGTCGACCGTGGGACTTAGAAAAATTTCGGGAAGTCCGATTCGCCTGCTGGAATTACCGCACGGGCAGGACACCTCGCTCCGACGAATCGGTTTTTTCCATTTTTTTTGAAAAATAAATTTTTGTAATTTTTTTTAACGTTGAAAACGTTAATAAACATCATGTTTACGCATGGATTAAACATTGAAATAATTTTAAAACGCTTATTAAAAAAGTTGGTGTCGACCGTGGGACTTAGAAAAATTTCGGGAAGTCCGATTCGCCTGCTGGAATTACCGCACGGGCTGGACACCTCGCTCCGCCGAATCGGTTTTTTCCTTTTTTTCCGAAAAATAAATTTTTGTAATTTTTTTTAATGTTAAAAACGTTAATAAACTTCATGTTTACG
>NW_027475258.1:47500-55000 GCF_051020985.1 Nomia melanderi | reverse complement strand
GCACTGGTAAAGGGTGGCGATGATGCGTTCTATAATAGAAATACCCGTCGTAGCGTTTCTTCCGAGTCAACCCGCTCACGAAACACTCTCTCGTCGTGGAATCCCCGCGTCGGAGAGTAAAACGCGAATTCATAGTATGGAAACTTACGTCTCTCGACGATGGGACGATCCACGCGAAGAGTTGTTACGTGCACGCGTATGGTGCGATTGCGTCGATTCGCTTTTCTGTACGGGGAGTAATAGAACGTTGAGTTGACTTATCGGGTCTTCGTTGGAATTACCGTCGCTGGCATTGTAAACTCCAGATGACCTTGTGATTCCTTCGTCGGGCACTGGTAAAGGGTGGCGATGATGCGTTCTATAATAGAAATACCCGTCGTAGCGTTTCTTCCGAGTCAACCCGCTCACGAAACTCTCTCTCGTCGTGGAATCCCCGCGTCGGAGAGTAAAACGCGAATTCATACTATGAAAACTTACGTCTCTCGACGATGGGACGATCCACGCGAAGAGTTGTTTACGTGCACGCGTATGGTGCGATTGCGTCGATTCGCTTTTCTGTACGGGGAGAAATAGAACGTTGAGTTGACTTATCGGGTCTTCGTTGGAATTACCGTCGCTGGCATTGTAAACTCCAGATGACCTTGTGATTCCTTCGTCGGGCACTGGTAAAGGGTGGCGATGATGCGTTCTATAATAGAAATACCCGTCGTAGCGTTTCTTCCGAGTCAACCCGCTCACGAAACTCTCTCTCGTCGTGGAATCCCCGCGTCGGAGAGTAAAACGCGAATTCATACTATGAAAACTTACGTCTCTCGACGATGGGACGATCCACGCGAAGAGTTGTTTACGTGTACGCGTATGGTGCGATTGCGTCGATTCGCTTTTCTGTACGGGGAGAAATAGAACGTTGAGTTGACTTATCGGGTCTTCGTTGGAATTACCGTCGCTGGCATTGTAAACTCCAGATGACCTTGTGATTCCTTCGTCGGGCACTGGTAAAGGGTGGCGATGATGCGTTCTATAATAGAAATACCCGTCGTAGCGTTTCTTCCGAGTCAACCCGCTCACGAAACTCTCTCTCTCGTCGTGGAATCCCCGCGTCGGAGAGTAAAACGCCGAAGGCTTACTATGAAACTTACGTCTCTCGACGATGGGACGATCCACGCGAAGAGTTGTTACGTGCACGCGTATGGTGCGATTGCGTCGATTCGCTTTTCTGTACGGGGAGTAATAGAACGTTGAGTTGACTTATCGGGTCTTCGTTGGAATTACCGTCGCTGGCATTGTAAACTCCAGATGACCTTGTGATTCCTTCGTCGGGCACTGGTAAAGGGTGGCGATGATGCGTTCTATAATAGAAATACCCGTCGTAGCGTTTCTTCCGAGTCAACCCGCTCACGAAACTCTCTCTCGTCGTGGAATCCCCGCGTCGGAGAGTAAAACGCGAATTCATACTATGAAAACTTACGTCTCTCGACGATGGGACGATCCACGCGAAGAGTTGTTTACGTGCACGCGTATGGTGCGATTGCGTCGATTCGCTTTTCTGTACGGGGAGAAATAGAACGTTGAGTTGACTTATCGGGTCTTCGTTGGAATTACCGTCGCTGGCATTGTAAACTCCAGATGACCTTGTGATTCCTTCGTCGGGCACTGGTAAAGGGTGGCGATGATGCGTTCTATAATAGAAATACCCGTCGTAGCGTTTCTTCCGAGTCAACCCGCTCACGAAACTCTCTCTCGTCGTGGAATCCCCGCGTCGGAGAGTAAAACGCGAATTCATACTATGAAAACTTACGTCTCTCGACGATGGGACGATCCACGCGAAGAGTTGTTTACGTGCACGCGTATGGTGCGATTGCGTCGATTCGCTTTTCTGTACGGGGAGAAATAGAACGTTGAGTTGACTTATCGGGTCTTCGTTGGAATTACCGTCGCTGGCATTGTAAACTCCAGATGACCTTGTGATTCCTTCGTCGGGCACTGGTAAAGGGTGGCGATGATGCGTTCTATAATAGAAATACCCGTCGTAGCGTTTCTTCCGAGTCAACCCGCTCACGAAACTCTCTCTCGTCGTGGAATCCCCGCGTCGGAGGGTAAAACGCGATATATAATAGTATATGCCAGTGGTTCGCGCGCGTCGTCTCTGAGATACGCGGTCGACAGAGTTCCGAAAACACGTGATGTGCCACGATTTCCGTGCGTCTTACATCTTTCGACGATGGGACGATCCACGCGAAGAGAACGTTCGTGCTTGCGTGAGGTGCAACAGCGTCGATTCGCTTTTCTGTACGGGGAGAAATAGAACGTTGAGTTGACTTATCGGGTCTTCGTTGGAATTACCGTCGCTGGCATTGTAAACTCCAGATGACCTTGTGATTCCTTCGTCGGGCACTGGTAAAGGGTGGCGATGATTCGTTCTATAATAGTAATACCCGTCGTAGCGTTTCGACCGATGTCACCCGCCACGAATGTCTCTCTCGACGTGGAAACCCCGCGCCGAAGAGTAAACGCGAAGGCTTACCATACGAAAGAAAACGGTATTATACGCCTGTGGTATGTGCGTCTCGGCTCTGTGATACGCGATCGGCAGAGTTACAAAAAAACGTTGATGGGCCACGATTTCCGTGCGTCTTACATCTTTCGACGATGGGACGATCCACGCGAAGAGTAGTTACGTGCTCGCGCGAGGTGCGATAGCGTCGATTCGCTTTTCTGTACGGGGAGAAATAGAACGATGAGTTGACTTATCGGGTCTTCGTTGGAATTACCGTCGCTGGCATTGTAAACTCCAGATGACCTTGTGATTCCTTCGTCGGGCACTGGTAAAGGGTGGCGATGATTCGTTCTATAATAGAAATACCCGTCGTAGCGATTCGGCCGAGACACCCGCCACGAAACTCTCTCTCGTCGTGGAATCCCCATGTCGGAGAGTAAAACGCGAAGGCTAACTATATAAGAAACATATAGTATTATTTATGCCTGTGGTTCTCCGTTTGTCCTACTCTCAGATACGCGACTCGGAGAGTTACGAATAATCGTGATGGACCACGATTTCTGTACGTCTTACATCTTTCGACGATGGGACGATCCACGCGAAGAGATCATTCCTGCTTGCGTGAGGTGCGATAGCGCCGATTCGCTTTTCTGTACGGGGAGAAATAGAACGATGAGTTGACTTATCGGGTCTTCGTTGGAATTACCGTCGCTGGCATTGTAAACTCCAGATGACCTTGTGATTCCTTCGTCGGGCACTGGTAAAGGGTGGCGATGATTCGTTCTATAATAGAAATACCCGTCGTAGCGATTCGGCCGTGTCACCCGCCACGAAAATCTCTCTCGTCGTGGAATCCCCGCGTCGTAGAGTAAACGCGAAGGCTTGCTATAGAAGACTATAGTTTATACGCCTGTGGTTCACCGGTTGCCTGCTCTCCGGGGTACGCGATCGCGCAGGAGTTACGGAAGAACTTGATGGGCCACGATCTCCAAGCGGCTATATCTTTCGACGATGGGACGATTCACGCGAAGAGAACGTTCGTGCATGCGTGAGGTGCGATAGCGTTGATTCGCTTGTCTGTACGGGGAGAAATAGAACGATGAGTTGACTTATCGGGTCTTCGTTGGAATTACCGTCGCTGGCATTGTAAACTCCAGATGACCTTGTGATTCCTTCGTCGGGCACTGGTAAAGGGTGGCGATGATTCGTTCTATAATAGAAATACCCGTCGTAGCGTTTCGACCGATGTCACCCGCCACGAAATTCTCTCTCGTCGTGGAATCCCCGCGTCGGAGAGTAACCGCCGAAGGCTTGCTATAGAAGACTATAGTTTATACGCCTGTGGTTCACCGGTTGCCGGCTCTCCGGGGCACGCGATCGCGCGAAGGTTACGGAGGGACGTGAAGCGCCCGAGCAATGAAACGTCCGCAGGAGGAAACGAGCAACCGCCGAACATTGTTTCGCGACGTTTCCATAATGTATTGTCGTTTCGCTCGCATCCCGCTTCTTTCCCCTAGTTTCCTCGACGCGTAGTTTCGCAGCCTTAGTGGACGAATCATTCTCGATTCGAGGAAAGATATGCAGTGGGGCGTGCAATGAGCCCGCCAGAGACCACGATCTCCAATGCGTCTTTACATCTTTCGACGATGGGATGATCCACGCGAAGAGAACGTTCGTGCTTGCGCGAGGTGCGTTAGCGTCGATTCGCTTTTCTGTACGGGGAGAAATAGAACGATGAGTTGACTTATCGGGTCTTCGTTGGAATTACCGTCGCTGGCATTGTAAACTCCAGATGACCTTGTGATTCCTTCGTCGGGCACTGGTAAAGGGTGGCGATGATTCGTTCTATAATAGAAATACCCGTCGTAGCGATTCGGCCGAGTCACCCGCCACGAAACTGTCTCTCTTTCGTCGTGGAAACCCCGCGTCGGAGAGTAAAACGCGCGAAGGCTGTGACTGTAACATATATATATACAGTATACAATGCCTGTGGTTTTTGCGCGTGTCGGCTCTTCGGTATACGCGATCGGCCAGAGTTACGGAGGGACGGTGAAGCGCACGAGAAATTGAAACGGCCGCACGATTGGAACCGAGCAACCGTCGAACATTGTTTCGCGACGTTTCCATAATGCGTTTTCGTTTCGCTCGCATACCGCTTCTTTTCCCCTAGTCTCTGAGACGCGTTTTCGAGCCGTTCTTCTACTATCGATTCTCGTAGAGAGAAGGGACCGGGTAGTCTGGAAGTGGAACCCGCATCTTGCGTGTACCGTACACGGAATTGAGAGGACCGGCCGTGAAGCTCGTTTTAAAGCCGTGCGTCTGACACCCAACTCTTGCGCGCCAATTTCGCGGCAAGAGATAATATGGGACGAATGACCGGCAAAGAGCCAGCTGTGAAGTCTGTTTTTTTAATCGAATCCGTGGACGTGTGTATGCCGTAGCGTCGCTCGTCGTGTTCGTTCATGGTCGTTCCGAGAGAAAGAACGAAAGCGGTAACGAAGGGACCGGCCGTGAAGCTCGTTTTAAAGCCGCGCGTCTGACACCCAACTCTTGCGCGCCAATTTCGCGGCAAGAGATAACATGGGACGAATGACCGGCAAAGAGCCAGCTGTGAAGTCTTTTTTCATTATTTGCTTTCAATCGATCGATCGGTACGATTCGTGCAACGTTTCGCGCGATGCGACGCGAAAACATGCGCGCAACAATAGATGCGTCTGATCGGAAGAACGCGAGGGTCGACTGCACGCGATGGATTCAGTATCGGGTAGGATACAAAATATATCCCCGTCGTTTCCACGCGTGCGAGTCTTCTGCGTCTTTCGCGGGTTTTTGAATGCACTATACGCCCGGAACGTCGAGAAATATATACATATTACTTGAACGTTTTTCGTCTCGAAAGGCTTCGGTGTCGTCTCCAAGGCGACGCCTGAATCTCCTTCGCGCGCTGGTCGGAGATTCAGGTATCAACTTTTATCTTCTCTTTGAAAGAAGAGAGATATTAGGTCGAACAAATGAGAATAAAATTATATATGTGAAATATAAAATTTATACGATTACCCTGAACGGTGGATCACTTGGCTCGTGGGTCGATGAAGAACGCAGCTAATTGCGCGTCAACGTGTGAACTGCAGGACACATGAACATCGACATTTCGAACGCACATTGCGGTCCACGGATACAATTCCTGGACCACGCCTGGCTGAGGGTCGTTTACGTACCATACACTGCTTGCGTAGCTCTGTCAAATCCCCGCCGTCGTTCACCTCTTCGGATCGAACGTTTTTTTACCGAAGGGCGCAAAGAACGTTTCTGAGTCGGGTTAAGAGAAGGATGCTACGTACGAGCGAACGATGGGTGTCTCGTCGGCGTTTGTCGCGGACACGCGAAAATTCTGTGAATTTCACGGACAGTGTACGTTCTAGTTGTTGCAAAACGATCGGAATCGTTTGTATGGACTCGCGTGAGTGTTCGCGGCGTCGTGCGTCGTTCAATTACGACCGCCCGCGGATACCGCTCCACTGCGATATGGATCTGAGCGACAACTTTTTCGGCTGTTCGTGAGATGAACGGTTTCGTGTGTTTAGAAAAATTTTTTTTCCCGCGCTCCCGACGTCACCTGAAATGATGCGTCAGAGGTGAAAGAAAATATTAAGAAGTCGAGAGAGAGAGAGACTACACACGTTTTATTCATATTTTGTATACCGTGCGTGAGACGGATGTGCACGACACGTCGTATGTCGGTATATTACCGACTGGCCCCAGGGAGATTGTTTTCTTCCTCTCTTACGAATGAGATGTACGTTTCGGAGGATCGTCGTTACCGAAACACACGGCAAAACGAGACTTCTCGCAGCAGAACCTTTATACACAATACACATCGACTCTTTTTACCCCGAGAGAGAGAGAAAAGGTGTATTTCTTTTTTTTATTTTTCGAATTCGACGCACGAACGCTTTGACGACTGGAGAAAAACACGGTGTGTGTTAAAATCGTGCGGGACGAGCATGCGTATTCGTAACGGGTCGAATAGTTCTTATTCCCCGTCGTCGCGTGTCCTCGCTGGACCACCACCGTGCGCTTCCGCCACGTTCAGTTGAATTTCGAAATATATATATATAAAAAGAATCACCATATACTCTCTTTCGGGAGGTGTATTTTTATCGGTTTCTGCTATAGAGAAGAGACGGAGATCGTGTTGTGAGGTGTAACGTTTCTGTATCCCCGTTTCGGAGGATCGTCGTTATCGGCGGAACACACGTCAAAACGAGACTTCTCGCAGAACCTTTATACACAATACACATCGACTCTTTTACCCCGAGAGAGAGAAAAGGTGTTTTTCTTTTTTTTTTATTTTTCGAATTCGACGCACGAACGCTTTGACGACTGGAGAAAAACACGGTGTGTGTTAAAATCGTGCGGGACGAGCATGCGTATTCGTAACGGGTCGAATAGTTCTTATTCCCCGTCGTCGCGTGTCCTCGCTGGACCACCACCGTGCGCTTCCGCCACGTTCAGTTGTATTTCGAAATATATATATATATAAAAAGAATCACCATATACTCTCTTTCGGGAGGTGTATTTTTATCGGTTTCTGCTATAGAGAAGAGACGGACGATCGTGTGTGACACCACGTGGTAACGTTTCCGTATCCCCGTAAAATACGTTTATCTTTTCTCGTAGAAAAGAGAGAGGAAGAGGCAGGAGCTCCTCTTTGGCGAGGCTTTCGAACGTCGCGTCCCGTCCGCCGGAATATAATGATATAAATATATAACCGCCGCCGACTTTGTGCGAAAGCGTTGAAACGAACGCGTCGGTCGCCCCATGGTGTGTGTTTGTCGTGTCTTCTTTTCCTCTTCTGCACTTCTCTTCACTGTCGATCGCGAGACCGCGCGAGATCCGCTTCGGTCGTCCAGTCCCCGAAAATTCTTCTCGGACGGGCGTTAAAGTTAACCGGAGCGCGAGATCGTCTAGCGAGAGTCTTTTTCGCGATCGAGTAAAATGTG
>NW_027475258.1:35000-42500 GCF_051020985.1 Nomia melanderi | reverse complement strand
GCGAAACTTGGAGGAACGAACGATAGAGAGGAAGAAAATTTTCTTCTCTTTCGTTCGTTTCTCCATTTTTTTTTCGCTCCGATGAAAAGCAATACGCCGCTGGAACTTTGAAATCGGCGCGCTCGAGCGAAACTTGGAGGAACGAACGACAGAGAGGAAAAAATTTTTCTCCTCTTTCGTTCGTTTCTCCGTTTTTTTTCGCTCAGTTGAAAAGCAATACGCCGCTGGAACTTTGAAAAATAACGAGATAAAAAAAATTTTTGTACATTTTTTCATCGTTATTCGTACACGACTTAAGCGTTGGAAAATTTTTAAACCGAATTTTGAAAAATTTTATTCCTGACCGTTGGGACTTGGAAAAATTTCGAGTCAGCCGGTTTGGCCGGTTGGACTTACCGCGAGACGGAGAAAAGTAGATTCGGTCGATCTGTTTTTCGCAGTTTTTGTGAAAAAAAAATTTTGGTCAATTTTTTCAACGTTAAAAACGTGTTCGGGCTGCCTTTTTATCCATGGATTAAGCGCCGAAAAAATTTTAAAACGCATAATAAAAAAGTTTATTCTTGACCGCAGGGACTTAGAAAAATTTCGGGTCGCCCCGTTCGACCTGCTGGCATTACCGCGCGGCCTGGACAGCCCGCTTCGACCGATACATTTTTTTCATTTTCAGAGAAAAAAAAATTTTTGTCAATTTTTTCAACCTTAAAAACGTTAATAAACTGCACTCTTATGCACGGATTAAGCATTGAAAAATTTTTAAAACATGTAATAAAAAAGTTTATTCTTGACCGTTCGGACTTAGAAAAATTTCGAGTACCCCGGATCGCCTGCTGGAATTACCGCACGGCCTGGACAGCCCGCATCGACCGATACATTTTTTCCATTTTCAGTGAAAAAAAAATTTTTGTCAATTTTCTCAACGTTAAAAACGTTAATAAACTGCGTTTTTATGAGTGGATTAAACATTGAAAAAATTTTGAAATATGTGATGAAAAAGTTTACTCTTGACCGTTCGGACTTAGAAAAATTTCGAGTACCTCGGATCGCCGGCTGGAATTACCGCACGGCCTGGACAGCTCGCATCGACCGATACATTTTTTCCATTTTCAGTGAAAAAAAAATTTTTGTCAATTTTCTCAACGTTAAAAACGTTAATAAACTGCGTTTTTATGCGTGGATTAAACATTAAAAAAATTTTGAAATATGTGATGAAAAAGTTTACTCTTGACCGTTCGGACTTAGAAAAATTTCGAGTACCTCGGATCGCCTGCTGGAATTACCGCACGGCCTGGACAGCCCGCATCGACCGATACATTTTTTCCATTTTCAGTGAAAAAAAAATTTTTGTCAATTTTCTCAACGTTAAAAACGTTAATAAACTGCGTTTTTATGCGTGGATTAAACATTAAAAAAATTTTGAAATATGTGATGAAAAAGTTTACTCTTGACCGTCGGGACTTAGAAAAATTTCGAGTACCCCGGATCGCCTGCTGGAATTACCGCACGGCCTGGATAGCCCGCATCGACCGATACATTTTTTCCATTTTCAGTGAAAAAAAAATTTTTGTCAATTTTCTCAACGTTAAAAACGTTAATAAACTGCGTTTTTATGCGTGGATTAAACATTAAAAAAATTTTGAAATATGTGATGAAAAAGTTTACTCTTGACCGTCGGGACTTAGAAAAATTTCGAGTACCCCGGATCGCCTGCTGGAATTACCGCACGGCCTGGATAGCCCGCATCGACCGATACATTTTTTCCATTTTCAGTGAAAAAAAAATTTTTGTCAATTTTCTCAACGTTAAAAACGTTAATAAACTGCGTTTTTATGCGTGGATTAAACATTAAAAAAATTTTGAAATATGTGATGAAAAAGTTTACTCTTGACCGTCGGGACTTAGAAAAATTTCGAGTACCCCGGATCGCCTGCTGGAATTACCGCACGGCCTGGATAGCCCGCATCGACCGATACATTTTTTCCATTTTCAGTGAAAAAAAAATTTTTGTCAATTTTCTCAACGTTAAAAACTGCGATAAACTGCGTTTTTATGCGTAGATTAAACATTGAAAAAATTTTGAAATATGCGATGAAAAAGTTTACTCTTGACCGTCGGGACTTAGAAAAATTTCGAGTACCCCGGATCGCCTGCTGGCATTACCGCACGGGCTGGACACCTCGCTCCGACGAATCGGTTTTTTCCATTTTTTTTGAAAAATAAATTTTTGTAATTTTTTTTAATGTCAAAAACGTTAATAAACGTCATGTTTACGCATGGATTAAACATTGAAATAATTTTAAAACACTTATTAAAAAAGTTGGTGTCGACCGTGGGACTTAGAAAAATTTCGGGAAGTCCGATTCGCCTGCTGGAATTACCGCACGGGCAGGACACCTCGCTCCGACGAATCGGTTTTTTCCATTTTTTTTGAAAAATAAATTTTTGTAATTTTTTTTAACGTTGAAAACGTTAATAAACATCATGTTTACGCATGGATTAAACATTGAAATAATTTTAAAACGCTTATTAAAAAAGTTGGTGTCGACCGTGGGACTTAGAAAAATTTCGGGAAGTCCGATTCGCCTGCTGGAATTACCGCACGGGCAGGACACCTCGCTCCGACGAATCGGTTTTTTCCATTTTTTCCGAAAAATAAATTTTTGTAATTTTTTTTAATGTTAAAAACGTTAATAAACTTCATGTTTACGCATGGATTAAACATTGAAATAATTTTAAAACGCTTATTAAAAAAGTTGGTGTCGACCGTGGGACTTAGAAAAATTTCGGGAAGTCCGATTCGCCTGCTGGAATTACCGCACGGGCTGGACACCTCGCTCCGCCGAATCGGTTTTTTCCTTTTTTTCCGAAAAATAAATTTTTGTAATTTTTTTTAATGTTAAAAACGTTAATAAACTTCATGTTTACGCATGGATTAAACATTGAAATAATTTTAAAACGCTTATTAAAAAAGTTGGTGTCGACCGTGGGACTTAGAAAAATTTCGGGAAGTCCGATTCGCCTGCTGGAATTACCGCACGGGCAGGACACCTCGCTCCGACGAATCGGTTTTTTCCATTTTTTCCGAAAAATAAATTTTTGTAATTTTTTTTAATGTTAAAAACGTTAATAAACTTCATGTTTACGCATGGATTAAACATTGAAATAATTTTAAAACGCTTATTAAAAAAGTTGGTGTCGACCGTGGGACTTAGAAAAATTTCGGGAAGTCCGATTCGCCTGCTGGAATTACCGCACGGGCAGGACACCTCGCTCCGACGAATCGGTTTTTTCCATTTTTTTTGAAAAATAAATTTTTGTAATTTTTTTTAACGTTGAAAACGTTAATAAACATCATGTTTACGCATGGATTAAACATTGAAATAATTTTAAAACGCTTATTAAAAAAGTTGGTGTCGACCGTGGGACTTAGAAAAATTTCGGGAAGTCCGATTCGCCTGCTGGAATTACCGCACGGGCTGGACACCTCGCTCCGACGAATCGGTTTTTTCCATTTTTTTTGAAAAATAAATTTTTGTAATTTTTTTTAATGTCAAAAACGTTAATAAACGTCATGTTTACGCATGGATTAAACATTGAAATAATTTTAAAACACTTATTAAAAAAGTTGGTGTCGACCGTGGGACTTAGAAAAATTTCGGGAAGTCCGATTCGCCTGCTGGAATTACCGCACGGGCTGGACACCTCGCTCCGCCGAATCGGTATTTTCCATTTTTCTTGAAAAATAAATTTTTGTAATTTTTTTTAACGTTGAAAACGTTAATAAACATCATGTTTACGCATGGATTAAACATTGAAATAATTTTAAAACGCTTATTAAAAAAGTTGGTGTCGACCGTGGGACTTAGAAAAATTTCGGGAAGTCCGATTCGCCTGCTGGAATTACCGCACGGGCTGGACACCTCGCTCCGCCGAATCGGTATTTTCCATTTTTCTTGAAAAATAAATTTTTGTAATTTTTTTTAACGTTGAAAACGTTAATAAACATCATGTTTACGCATGGATTAAACATTGAAATAATTTTAAAACGCTTATTAAAAAAGTTGGTGTCGACCGTGGGACTTAGAAAAATTTCGGGAAGTCCGATTCGCCTGCTGGAATTACCGCACGGGCAGGACACCTCGCTCCGACGAATCGGTTTTTTCCATTTTTTCCGAAAAATAAATTTTTGTAATTTTTTTTAATGTTAAAAACGTTAATAAACTTCATGTTTACGCATGGATTAAACATTGAAATAATTTTAAAACACTTATTAAAAAAGTTGGTGTCGACCGTGGGACTTAGAAAAATTTCGGGAAGTCCGATTCGCCTGCTGGAATTACCGCACGGGCAGGACACCTCGCTCCGACGAATCGGTTTTTTCCATTTTTTTTGAAAAATAAATTTTTGTAATTTTTTTTAACGTTGAAAACGTTAATAAACATCATGTTTACGCATGGATTAAACATTGAAATAATTTTAAAACGCTTATTAAAAAAGTTGGTGTCGACCGTGGGACTTAGAAAAATTTCGGGAAGTCCGATTCGCCTGCTGGAATTACCGCACGGGCTGGACACCTCGCTCCGCCGAATCGGTTTTTTCCTTTTTTTCCGAAAAATAAATTTTTGTAATTTTTTTTAATGTTAAAAACGTTAATAAACTTCATGTTTACGCATGGATTAAACATTGAAATAATTTTAAAACGCTTATTAAAAAAGTTGGTGTCGACCGTGGGACTTAGAAAAATTTCGGGAAGTCCGATTCGCCTGCTGGAATTACCGCACGGGCAGGACACCTCGCTCCGACGAATCGGTTTTTTCCATTTTTTCCGAAAAATAAATTTTTGTAATTTTTTTTAATGTTAAAAACGTTAATAAACTTCATGTTTACGCATGGATTAAACATTGAAATAATTTTAAAACGCTTATTAAAAAAGTTGGTGTCGACCGTGGGACTTAGAAAAATTTCGGGAAGTCCGATTCGCCTGCTGGAATTACCGCACGGGCAGGACACCTCGCTCCGACGAATCGGTTTTTTCCATTTTTTTTGAAAAATAAATTTTTGTAATTTTTTTTAACGTTGAAAACGTTAATAAACATCATGTTTACGCATGGATTAAACATTGAAATAATTTTAAAACGCTTATTAAAAAAGTTGGTGTCGACCGTGGGACTTAGAAAAATTTCGGGAAGTCCGATTCGCCTGCTGGAATTACCGCACGGGCTGGACACCTCGCTCCGCCGAATCGGTTTTTTCCTTTTTTTCCGAAAAATAAATTTTTGTAATTTTTTTTAATGTTAAAAACGTTAATAAACTTCATGTTTACGCATGGATTAAACATTGAAATAATTTTAAAACGCTTATTAAAAAAGTTGGTGTCGACCGTGGGACTTAGAAAAATTTCGGGAAGTCCGATTCGCCTGCTGGAATTACCGCACGGGCAGGACACCTCGCTCCGACGAATCGGTTTTTTCCATTTTTTCCGAAAAATAAATTTTTGTAATTTTTTTTAATGTTAAAAACGTTAATAAACTTCATGTTTACGCATGGATTAAACATTGAAATAATTTTAAAACGCTTATTAAAAAAGTTGGTGTCGACCGTGGGACTTAGAAAAATTTCGGGAAGTCCGATTCGCCTGCTGGAATTACCGCACGGGCAGGACACCTCGCTCCGACGAATCGGTTTTTTCCATTTTTTTTGAAAAATAAATTTTTGTAATTTTTTTTAACGTTGAAAACGTTAATAAACATCATGTTTACGCATGGATTAAACATTGAAATAATTTTAAAACGCTTATTAAAAAAGTTGGTGTCGACCGTGGGACTTAGAAAAATTTCGGGAAGTCCGATTCGCCTGCTGGAATTACCGCACGGGCTGGACACCTCGCTCCGCCGAATCGGTTTTTTCCTTTTTTTCCGAAAAATAAATTTTTGTAATTTTTTTTAATGTTAAAAACGTTAATAAACTTCATGTTTACGCATGGATTAAACATTGAAATAATTTTAAAACGCTTATTAAAAAAGTTGGTGTCGACCGTGGGACTTAGAAAAATTTCGGGAAGTCCGATTCGCCTGCTGGAATTACCGCACGGGCAGGACACCTCGCTCCGACGAATCGGTTTTTTCCATTTTTTCCGAAAAATAAATTTTTGTAATTTTTTTTAATGTTAAAAACGTTAATAAACTTCATGTTTACGCATGGATTAAACATTGAAATAATTTTAAAACGCTTATTAAAAAAGTTGGTGTCGACCGTGGGACTTAGAAAAATTTCGGGAAGTCCGATTCGCCTGCTGGAATTACCGCACGGGCTGGACACCTCGCTCCGCCGAATCGGTTTTTTCCTTTTTTTCCGAAAAATAAATTTTTGTAATTTTTTTTAATGTTAAAAACGTTAATAAACTTCATGTTTACGCATGGATTAAACATTGAAATAATTTTAAAACGCTTATTAAAAAAGTTGGTGTCGACCGTGGGACTTAGAAAAATTTCGGGAAGTCCGATTCGCCTGCTGGAATTACCGCACGGGCAGGACACCTCGCTCCGACGAATCGGTTTTTTCCATTTTTTCCGAAAAATAAATTTTTGTAATTTTTTTTAATGTTAAAAACGTTAATAAACTTCATGTTTACGCATGGATTAAACATTGAAATAATTTTAAAACGCTTATTAAAAAAGTTGGTGTCGACCGTGGGACTTAGAAAAATTTCGGGAAGTCCGATTCGCCTGCTGGAATTACCGCACGGGCAGGACACCTCGCTCCGACGAATCGGTTTTTTCCATTTTTTTTGAAAAATAAATTTTTGTAATTTTTTTTAACGTTGAAAACGTTAATAAACATCATGTTTACGCATGGATTAAACATTGAAATAATTTTAAAACGCTTATTAAAAAAGTTGGTGTCGACCGTGGGACTTAGAAAAATTTCGGGAAGTCCGATTCGCCTGCTGGAATTACCGCACGGGCTGGACACCTCGCTCCGCCGAATCGGTTTTTTCCTTTTTTTCCGAAAAATAAATTTTTGTAATTTTTTTTAATGTTAAAAACGTTAATAAACTTCATGTTTACGCATGGATTAAACATTGAAATAATTTTAAAACGCTTATTAAAAAAGTTGGTGTCGACCGTGGGACTTAGAAAAATTTCGGGAAGTCCGATTCGCCTGCTGGAATTACCGCACGGGCAGGACACCTCGCTCCGACGAATCGGTTTTTTCCATTTTTTCCGAAAAATAAATTTTTGTAATTTTTTTTAATGTTAAAAACGTTAATAAACTTCATGTTTACGCATGGATTAAACATTGAAATAATTTTAAAACGCTTATTAAAAAAGTTTACTCTTGACCGTGGGGACTTAGAAAAATTCCGGCTTGCACGGATTCGACCACTCTGTTTTTCGGAGTTTCTGAGAAAAATAAATTTTTGTAATTTTTTTCATTATGATTTCTGAGTTCTCCCAGTAGTTTAATGTAAGGATTAAGCATTTAAAAATTTTTAAATCGAAT
>NW_027475258.1:22500-30000 GCF_051020985.1 Nomia melanderi | reverse complement strand
TCGGAGAGTAAAACGCGAATTCATACTATGAAAACTTACGTCTCTCGACGATGGGACGATCCACGCGAAGAGTTGTTTACGTGCACGCGTATGGTGCGATTGCGTCGATTCGCTTTTCTGTACGGGGAGAAATAGAACGTTGAGTTGACTTATCGGGTCTTCGTTGGAATTACCGTCGCTGGCATTGTAAACTCCAGATGACCTTGTGATTCCTTCGTCGGGCACTGGTAAAGGGTGGCGATGATGCGTTCTATAATAGAAATACCCGTCGTAGCGTTTCTTCCGAGTCAACCCGCTCACGAAACTCTCTCTCGTCGTGGAATCCCCGCGTCGGAGAGTAAAACGCGAATTCATACTATGAAAACTTACGTCTCTCGACGATGGGACGATCCACGCGAAGAGTTGTTTACGTGTACGCGTATGGTGCGATTGCGTCGATTCGCTTTTCTGTACGGGGAGAAATAGAACGTTGAGTTGACTTATCGGGTCTTCGTTGGAATTACCGTCGCTGGCATTGTAAACTCCAGATGACCTTGTGATTCCTTCGTCGGGCACTGGTAAAGGGTGGCGATGATGCGTTCTATAATAGAAATACCCGTCGTAGCGTTTCTTCCGAGTCAACCCGCTCACGAAACTCTCTCTCTCGTCGTGGAATCCCCGCGTCGGAGAGTAAAACGCCGAAGGCTTACTATGAAACTTACGTCTCTCGACGATGGGACGATCCACGCGAAGAGTTGTTACGTGCACGCGTATGGTGCGATTGCGTCGATTCGCTTTTCTGTACGGGGAGTAATAGAACGTTGAGTTGACTTATCGGGTCTTCGTTGGAATTACCGTCGCTGGCATTGTAAACTCCAGATGACCTTGTGATTCCTTCGTCGGGCACTGGTAAAGGGTGGCGATGATGCGTTCTATAATAGAAATACCCGTCGTAGCGTTTCTTCCGAGTCAACCCGCTCACGAAACTCTCTCTCGTCGTGGAATCCCCGCGTCGGAGAGTAAAACGCGAATTCATACTATGAAAACTTACGTCTCTCGACGATGGGACGATCCACGCGAAGAGTTGTTTACGTGCACGCGTATGGTGCGATTGCGTCGATTCGCTTTTCTGTACGGGGAGAAATAGAACGTTGAGTTGACTTATCGGGTCTTCGTTGGAATTACCGTCGCTGGCATTGTAAACTCCAGATGACCTTGTGATTCCTTCGTCGGGCACTGGTAAAGGGTGGCGATGATGCGTTCTATAATAGAAATACCCGTCGTAGCGTTTCTTCCGAGTCAACCCGCTCACGAAACTCTCTCTCGTCGTGGAATCCCCGCGTCGGAGAGTAAAACGCGAATTCATACTATGAAAACTTACGTCTCTCGACGATGGGACGATCCACGCGAAGAGTTGTTTACGTGCACGCGTATGGTGCGATTGCGTCGATTCGCTTTTCTGTACGGGGAGAAATAGAACGTTGAGTTGACTTATCGGGTCTTCGTTGGAATTACCGTCGCTGGCATTGTAAACTCCAGATGACCTTGTGATTCCTTCGTCGGGCACTGGTAAAGGGTGGCGATGATGCGTTCTATAATAGAAATACCCGTCGTAGCGTTTCTTCCGAGTCAACCCGCTCACGAAACTCTCTCTCGTCGTGGAATCCCCGCGTCGGAGGGTAAAACGCGATATATAATAGTATATGCCAGTGGTTCGCGCGCGTCGTCTCTGAGATACGCGGTCGACAGAGTTCCGAAAACACGTGATGTGCCACGATTTCCGTGCGTCTTACATCTTTCGACGATGGGACGATCCACGCGAAGAGAACGTTCGTGCTTGCGTGAGGTGCAACAGCGTCGATTCGCTTTTCTGTACGGGGAGAAATAGAACGTTGAGTTGACTTATCGGGTCTTCGTTGGAATTACCGTCGCTGGCATTGTAAACTCCAGATGACCTTGTGATTCCTTCGTCGGGCACTGGTAAAGGGTGGCGATGATTCGTTCTATAATAGTAATACCCGTCGTAGCGTTTCGACCGATGTCACCCGCCACGAATGTCTCTCTCGACGTGGAAACCCCGCGCCGAAGAGTAAACGCGAAGGCTTACCATACGAAAGAAAACGGTATTATACGCCTGTGGTATGTGCGTCTCGGCTCTGTGATACGCGATCGGCAGAGTTACAAAAAAACGTTGATGGGCCACGATTTCCGTGCGTCTTACATCTTTCGACGATGGGACGATCCACGCGAAGAGTAGTTACGTGCTCGCGCGAGGTGCGATAGCGTCGATTCGCTTTTCTGTACGGGGAGAAATAGAACGATGAGTTGACTTATCGGGTCTTCGTTGGAATTACCGTCGCTGGCATTGTAAACTCCAGATGACCTTGTGATTCCTTCGTCGGGCACTGGTAAAGGGTGGCGATGATTCGTTCTATAATAGAAATACCCGTCGTAGCGATTCGGCCGAGACACCCGCCACGAAACTCTCTCTCGTCGTGGAATCCCCATGTCGGAGAGTAAAACGCGAAGGCTAACTATATAAGAAACATATAGTATTATTTATGCCTGTGGTTCTCCGTTTGTCCTACTCTCAGATACGCGACTCGGAGAGTTACGAATAATCGTGATGGACCACGATTTCTGTACGTCTTACATCTTTCGACGATGGGACGATCCACGCGAAGAGATCATTCCTGCTTGCGTGAGGTGCGATAGCGCCGATTCGCTTTTCTGTACGGGGAGAAATAGAACGATGAGTTGACTTATCGGGTCTTCGTTGGAATTACCGTCGCTGGCATTGTAAACTCCAGATGACCTTGTGATTCCTTCGTCGGGCACTGGTAAAGGGTGGCGATGATTCGTTCTATAATAGAAATACCCGTCGTAGCGATTCGGCCGTGTCACCCGCCACGAAAATCTCTCTCGTCGTGGAATCCCCGCGTCGTAGAGTAAACGCGAAGGCTTGCTATAGAAGACTATAGTTTATACGCCTGTGGTTCACCGGTTGCCTGCTCTCCGGGGTACGCGATCGCGCAGGAGTTACGGAAGAACTTGATGGGCCACGATCTCCAAGCGGCTATATCTTTCGACGATGGGACGATTCACGCGAAGAGAACGTTCGTGCATGCGTGAGGTGCGATAGCGTTGATTCGCTTGTCTGTACGGGGAGAAATAGAACGATGAGTTGACTTATCGGGTCTTCGTTGGAATTACCGTCGCTGGCATTGTAAACTCCAGATGACCTTGTGATTCCTTCGTCGGGCACTGGTAAAGGGTGGCGATGATTCGTTCTATAATAGAAATACCCGTCGTAGCGTTTCGACCGATGTCACCCGCCACGAAATTCTCTCTCGTCGTGGAATCCCCGCGTCGGAGAGTAAAACGCGAAGGCTAACTATATAAGAAACATATAGTATTATTTATGCCTGTGGTTCTCCGTTTGTCCTACTCTCAGATACGCGACTCGGAGAGTTACGAATAATCGTGATGGACCACGATTTCTGTACGTCTTACATCTTTCGACGATGGGACGATCCACGCGAAGAGATCATTCCTGCTTGCGTGAGGTGCGATAGCGCCGATTCGCTTTTCTGTACGGGGAGAAATAGAACGATGAGTTGACTTATCGGGTCTTCGTTGGAATTACCGTCGCTGGCATTGTAAACTCCAGATGACCTTGTGATTCCTTCGTCGGGCACTGGTAAAGGGTGGCGATGATTCGTTCTATAATAGAAATACCCGTCGTAGCGATTCGGCCGTGTCACCCGCCACGAAAATCTCTCTCGTCGTGGAATCCCCGCGTCGTAGAGTAAACGCGAAGGCTTGCTATAGAAGACTATAGTTTATACGCCTGTGGTTCACCGGTTGCCTGCTCTCCGGGGTACGCGATCGCGCAGGAGTTACGGAAGAACTTGATGGGCCACGATCTCCAAGCGGCTATATCTTTCGACGATGGGACGATTCACGCGAAGAGAACGTTCGTGCATGCGTGAGGTGCGATAGCGTTGATTCGCTTGTCTGTACGGGGAGAAATAGAACGATGAGTTGACTTATCGGGTCTTCGTTGGAATTACCGTCGCTGGCATTGTAAACTCCAGATGACCTTGTGATTCCTTCGTCGGGCACTGGTAAAGGGTGGCGATGATTCGTTCTATAATAGAAATACCCGTCGTAGCGTTTCGACCGATGTCACCCGCCACGAAATTCTCTCTCGTCGTGGAATCCCCGCGTCGGAGAGTAACCGCCGAAGGCTTGCTATAGAAGACTATAGTTTATACGCCTGTGGTTCACCGGTTGCCGGCTCTCCGGGGCACGCGATCGCGCGAAGGTTACGGAGGGACGTGAAGCGCCCGAGCAATGAAACGTCCGCAGGAGGAAACGAGCAACCGCCGAACATTGTTTCGCGACGTTTCCATAATGTATTGTCGTTTCGCTCGCATCCCGCTTCTTTCCCCTAGTTTCCTCGACGCGTAGTTTCGCAGCCTTAGTGGACGAATCATTCTCGATTCGAGGAAAGATATGCAGTGGGGCGTGCAATGAGCCCGCCAGAGACCACGATCTCCAATGCGTCTTTACATCTTTCGACGATGGGATGATCCACGCGAAGAGAACGTTCGTGCTTGCGCGAGGTGCGTTAGCGTCGATTCGCTTTTCTGTACGGGGAGAAATAGAACGATGAGTTGACTTATCGGGTCTTCGTTGGAATTACCGTCGCTGGCATTGTAAACTCCAGATGACCTTGTGATTCCTTCGTCGGGCACTGGTAAAGGGTGGCGATGATTCGTTCTATAATAGAAATACCCGTCGTAGCGATTCGGCCGAGTCACCCGCCACGAAACTGTCTCTCTTTCGTCGTGGAAACCCCGCGTCGGAGAGTAAAACGCGCGAAGGCTGTGACTGTAACATATATATATACAGTATACAATGCCTGTGGTTTTTGCGCGTGTCGGCTCTTCGGTATACGCGATCGGCCAGAGTTACGGAGGGACGGTGAAGCGCACGAGAAATTGAAACGGCCGCACGATTGGAACCGAGCAACCGTCGAACATTGTTTCGCGACGTTTCCATAATGCGTTTTCGTTTCGCTCGCATACCGCTTCTTTTCCCCTAGTCTCTGAGACGCGTTTTCGAGCCGTTCTTCTACTATCGATTCTCGTAGAGAGAAGGGACCGGGTAGTCTGGAAGTGGAACCCGCATCTTGCGTGTACCGTACACGGAATTGAGAGGACCGGCCGTGAAGCTCGTTTTAAAGCCGTGCGTCTGACACCCAACTCTTGCGCGCCAATTTCGCGGCAAGAGATAATATGGGACGAATGACCGGCAAAGAGCCAGCTGTGAAGTCTGTTTTTTTAATCGAATCCGTGGACGTGTGTATGCCGTAGCGTCGCTCGTCGTGTTCGTTCATGGTCGTTCCGAGAGAAAGAACGAAAGCGGTAACGAAGGGACCGGCCGTGAAGCTCGTTTTAAAGCCGCGCGTCTGACACCCAACTCTTGCGCGCCAATTTCGCGGCAAGAGATAACATGGGACGAATGACCGGCAAAGAGCCAGCTGTGAAGTCTTTTTTCATTATTTGCTTTCAATCGATCGATCGGTACGATTCGTGCAACGTTTCGCGCGATGCGACGCGAAAACATGCGCGCAACAATAGATGCGTCTGATCGGAAGAACGCGAGGGTCGACTGCACGCGATGGATTCAGTATCGGGTAGGATACAAAATATATCCCCGTCGTTTCCACGCGTGCGAGTCTTCTGCGTCTTTCGCGGGTTTTTGAATGCACTATACGCCCGGAACGTCGAGAAATATATACATATTACTTGAACGTTTTTCGTCTCGAAAGGCTTCGGTGTCGTCTCCAAGGCGACGCCTGAATCTCCTTCGCGCGCTGGTCGGAGATTCAGGTATCAACTTTTATCTTCTCTTTGAAAGAAGAGAGATATTAGGTCGAACAAATGAGAATAAAATTATATATGTGAAATATAAAATTTATACGATTACCCTGAACGGTGGATCACTTGGCTCGTGGGTCGATGAAGAACGCAGCTAATTGCGCGTCAACGTGTGAACTGCAGGACACATGAACATCGACATTTCGAACGCACATTGCGGTCCACGGATACAATTCCTGGACCACGCCTGGCTGAGGGTCGTTTACGTACCATACACTGCTTGCGTAGCTCTGTCAAATCCCCGCCGTCGTTCACCTCTTCGGATCGAACGTTTTTTTACCGAAGGGCGCAAAGAACGTTTCTGAGTCGGGTTAAGAGAAGGATGCTACGTACGAGCGAACGATGGGTGTCTCGTCGGCGTTTGTCGCGGACACGCGAAAATTCTGTGAATTTCACGGACAGTGTACGTTCTAGTTGTTGCAAAACGATCGGAATCGTTTGTATGGACTCGCGTGAGTGTTCGCGGCGTCGTGCGTCGTTCAATTACGACCGCCCGCGGATACCGCTCCACTGCGATATGGATCTGAGCGACAACTTTTTCGGCTGTTCGTGAGATGAACGGTTTCGTGTGTTTAGAAAAATTTTTTTTCCCGCGCTCCCGACGTCACCTGAAATGATGCGTCAGAGGTGAAAGAAAATATTAAGAAGTCGAGAGAGAGAGAGACTACACACGTTTTATTCATATTTTGTATACCGTGCGTGAGACGGATGTGCACGACACGTCGTATGTCGGTATATTACCGACTGGCCCCAGGGAGATTGTTTTCTTCCTCTCTTACGAATGAGATGTACGTTTCGGAGGATCGTCGTTACCGAAACACACGGCAAAACGAGACTTCTCGCAGCAGAACCTTTATACACAATACACATCGACTCTTTTTACCCCGAGAGAGAGAGAAAAGGTGTATTTCTTTTTTTTATTTTTCGAATTCGACGCACGAACGCTTTGACGACTGGAGAAAAACACGGTGTGTGTTAAAATCGTGCGGGACGAGCATGCGTATTCGTAACGGGTCGAATAGTTCTTATTCCCCGTCGTCGCGTGTCCTCGCTGGACCACCACCGTGCGCTTCCGCCACGTTCAGTTGAATTTCGAAATATATATATATAAAAAGAATCACCATATACTCTCTTTCGGGAGGTGTATTTTTATCGGTTTCTGCTATAGAGAAGAGACGGAGATCGTGTTGTGAGGTGTAACGTTTCTGTATCCCCGTTTCGGAGGATCGTCGTTATCGGCGGAACACACGTCAAAACGAGACTTCTCGCAGAACCTTTATACACAATACACATCGACTCTTTTACCCCGAGAGAGAGAAAAGGTGTTTTTCTTTTTTTTTTATTTTTCGAATTCGACGCACGAACGCTTTGACGACTGGAGAAAAACACGGTGTGTGTTAAAATCGTGCGGGACGAGCATGCGTATTCGTAACGGGTCGAATAGTTCTTATTCCCCGTCGTCGCGTGTCCTCGCTGGACCACCACCGTGCGCTTCCGCCACGTTCAGTTGTATTTCGAAATATATATATATATAAAAAGAATCACCATATACTCTCTTTCGGGAGGTGTATTT
>NW_027475258.1:17500-20000 GCF_051020985.1 Nomia melanderi | reverse complement strand
TAGTAGCAAATACTCCAGCGAGGCCCTGGAGGACTGACGTGGAGAAGGGTTTCGTGTGAACAGCCGTTGCACACGAGTCAGTCGATCCTAAGCCCTAAGAGAAATCCTATGTAGATGAGGTGTTTTTTTATTTTATACACGATCAATACGAGAGAGAGAGACAAAAAGTACACACCCATCGGGCGAAAGGGAATCCGGTTTCTATTCCGGAACCCGGCAGCGGAACCGCATACCATTCGGGCCCTCGTAAGAGTGTTCGTCGGGGTAACCCAAAATGACCTGGAGACGCCGTCGGGAGATCCGGGGAGAGTTTTCTTTTCTGTATAAGCGTTCGAGTTCCCTGGAAACCTCTAGCAGGGAGATAGGGTTTGGAACGCGAAGAGCACCGCAGTTGCGGCGGTGTCCGGATCTTCCCCTCGGACCTTGAAAATCCAGGAGAGGGCCACGTGGAGGTGTCGCGCCGGTTCGTACCCATATCCGCAGCAGGTCTCCAAGGTAAAGAGCCTCTAGTCGATAGATTAATGTAGGTAAGGGAAGTCGGCAAATTGGATCCGTAACTTCGGAATAAGGATTGGCTCTGAGGAGCGGGGCGTGTCGGGCTTGGTCGGGAAGCGGGTCTGGCTGACGTGCCGGGCCTGGGCGAGGTGAACATGTACGGCAACGTGCAGGGATCCGAGCTCGGTCCCGAGCCTTGGCCTCCCGCGGATCTTCCTTGCTGCGAGGCTTTCGCGTAGCGTTCGTCCTCTTCGGCCGCCATTCAACGCTCAGCTCAGAACTGGCACGGACTAGGGGAATCCGACTGTCTAATTAAAACAAAGCATTGCGATGGCCCCCGCGGGTGTTGACGCAATGTGATTTCTGCCCAGTGCTCTGAATGTCAACGTGAAGAAATTCAAAAAAGCGCGGGTAAACGGCGGGAGTAACTATGACTCTCTTAAGGTAGCCAAATGCCTCGTCATCTAATTAGTGACGCGCATGAATGGATTAACGAGATTCCCTCTGTCCCTATCTACTGGGGTATACAGGTGCACAGCTTCATTCTGGCACAGCCAACCTCTCCTCCACGTGGTGTACCCTGGGAAACTTTCGAGTTTGCCAACGAGGCTCTGGCGCGACTCTCCTGCGAGCGTCCGGGCGGTATTTTATACCGTACGGACCGCGGAGTCGTCAAATACCGTAGCCGGTATGTCTAGCAACGACCCACTGGGGACATCCACCCAGTGGTACGCGAAGCATAACCGGTCGGGGGGCTTGCCTTAACCGGCCGGTCCGCGAGGAGATAAACCTCTCTAATAAATCCGAAACCTTAAGTTATGGTGCGCGGCGAAGGGGTGCGGGCCGTCCTTGCGATGGTCTGTGGTTGGTGGGTGCACCAACCCTTAGCGGCCAACCTCGAGGCACCTGGCGAACCTCGTTGTATTCAGCCTTCCCTCCTGGAAAGGGCGTCACCCGGGAGGGTGACTTCAATTCGTCCCAACTCGTGGGAAAAATATGGGAAAATCTAAAACTAAAACCAAACATACAAACATATGGCCGAATGAGGAGGTCTTTAAGGGCCTTATTGAGAGCGAAGAGACCCTGATATCTGAAGGGGAGGATTCACCCCTCCCTGACACTATCAGGATTGATCTGGATGGCTTCCTTGCGGGGCCAAGCCGAAAAAGAAGGATACAGAAGCCGGAAGGTTCCGAATCGGAATCCGGCGAAGAAGAGAGAAACAGGCAACCCAAAAGGCGGCCAAAGGGAAGAACGCCGTTTGAGCGGCTTACAAAGTGGGCTACGTTGGTACTGAATTCATTGCCACGCTATGGAATCAGCCAACAGATTATTGAAAGTGGAAACTTTGCCACCCTCCGTAGTGCATTGGACGATGCCTGGAAACAGATAGAGTCCGATGACACCTACGAGGATGTACAAGGAAGAGAAAAGGAACTATCTGAGAAGCTTGAAAAAGCTGAGAAGGAAATAAAAGATCTCAAGGATCAGAGATCTGTAGCTTGTAAGAGGCTACATAAGAGGATTGAGGATGCCGAAGGGCGGGCTCAATCTCTCTTAGAAGGAAAAGAAACTGAAAGCGAGGAACTACATAAGAAGCTTGAAGAAGCCGAAAGGCTGATTCATGCTCTCTTAGGAGAAAGAGAGACAGAGAGCGAGAAATTGCACAAGAAGCTTGAGGAAGCCGAAAGGCGGATTCAAGCCTTGGAAAAAGAGAAGGCATGTGCATGTGCCAAACCAAAGCCAAAGGCTTTGGAAAAGAAACCGTCCACGGCGGCAAGTACGCCAAAGAGGAAGGACATGGTCAAGTCCTACGCGACTGTGACCATGTCTAAGAAAGACATAATAGAGAAGGGACCGACACGCCATGTCGTGACGGTCTACCTAAAAGACAACAACTCCGATTGGGAGCAGACAAGAAAGGCTATGGCGCGAGGCTTTAGACCTACACAAGAGAAACTGCAGGTTAAGGCAGTGAAAAAGATAAGTAAAGGAGGCCTCCTCG
>NW_027475258.1:10000-12500 GCF_051020985.1 Nomia melanderi | reverse complement strand
TGAAAACGTTAATAAACATCATGTTTACGCATGGATTAAACATTGAAATAATTTTAAAACGCTTATTAAAAAAGTTGGTGTCGACCGTGGGACTTAGAAAAATTTCGGGAAGTCCGATTCGCCTGCTGGAATTACCGCACGGGCTGGACACCTCGCTCCGACGAATCGGTTTTTTCCATTTTTTTTGAAAAATAAATTTTTGTAATTTTTTTTAATGTCAAAAACGTTAATAAACGTCATGTTTACGCATGGATTAAACATTGAAATAATTTTAAAACACTTATTAAAAAAGTTGGTGTCGACCGTGGGACTTAGAAAAATTTCGGGAAGTCCGATTCGCCTGCTGGAATTACCGCACGGGCTGGACACCTCGCTCCGCCGAATCGGTATTTTCCATTTTTCTTGAAAAATAAATTTTTGTAATTTTTTTTAACGTTGAAAACGTTAATAAACATCATGTTTACGCATGGATTAAACATTGAAATAATTTTAAAACGCTTATTAAAAAAGTTGGTGTCGACCGTGGGACTTAGAAAAATTTCGGGAAGTCCGATTCGCCTGCTGGAATTACCGCACGGGCAGGACACCTCGCTCCGACGAATCGGTTTTTTCCATTTTTTCCGAAAAATAAATTTTTGTAATTTTTTTTAATGTTAAAAACGTTAATAAACTTCATGTTTACGCATGGATTAAACATTGAAATAATTTTAAAACACTTATTAAAAAAGTTGGTGTCGACCGTGGGACTTAGAAAAATTTCGGGAAGTCCGATTCGCCTGCTGGAATTACCGCACGGGCTGGACACCTCGCTCCGCCGAATCGGTTTTTTCCTTTTTTTCCGAAAAATAAATTTTTGTAATTTTTTTTAATGTTAAAAACGTTAATAAACTTCATGTTTACGCATGGATTAAACATTGAAATAATTTTAAAACGCTTATTAAAAAAGTTGGTGTCGACCGTGGGACTTAGAAAAATTTCGGGAAGTCCGATTCGCCTGCTGGAATTACCGCACGGGCAGGACACCTCGCTCCGACGAATCGGTTTTTTCCATTTTTTCCGAAAAATAAATTTTTGTAATTTTTTTTAATGTTAAAAACGTTAATAAACTTCATGTTTACGCATGGATTAAACATTGAAATAATTTTAAAACACTTATTAAAAAAGTTGGTGTCGACCGTGGGACTTAGAAAAATTTCGGGAAGTCCGATTCGCCTGCTGGAATTACCGCACGGGCAGGACACCTCGCTCCGACGAATCGGTTTTTTCCATTTTTTCCGAAAAATAAATTTTTGTAATTTTTTTTAATGTTAAAAACGTTAATAAACTTCATGTTTACGCATGGATTAAACATTGAAATAATTTTAAAACACTTATTAAAAAAGTTGGTGTCGACCGTGGGACTTAGAAAAATTTCGGGAAGTCCGATTCGCCTGCTGGAATTACCGCACGGGCTGGACACCTCGCTCCGCCGAATCGGTTTTTTCCTTTTTTTCCGAAAAATAAATTTTTGTAATTTTTTTTAATGTTAAAAACGTTAATAAACTTCATGTTTACGCATGGATTAAACATTGAAATAATTTTAAAACGCTTATTAAAAAAGTTGGTGTCGACCGTGGGACTTAGAAAAATTTCGGGAAGTCCGATTCGCCTGCTGGAATTACCGCACGGGCAGGACACCTCGCTCCGACGAATCGGTTTTTTCCATTTTTTCCGAAAAATAAATTTTTGTAATTTTTTTTAATGTTAAAAACGTTAATAAACTTCATGTTTACGCATGGATTAAACATTGAAATAATTTTAAAACACTTATTAAAAAAGTTGGTGTCGACCGTGGGACTTAGAAAAATTTCGGGAAGTCCGATTCGCCTGCTGGAATTACCGCACGGGCTGGACACCTCGCTCCGCCGAATCGGTTTTTTCCTTTTTTTCCGAAAAATAAATTTTTGTAATTTTTTTTAATGTTAAAAACGTTAATAAACTTCATGTTTACGCATGGATTAAACATTGAAATAATTTTAAAACGCTTATTAAAAAAGTTGGTGTCGACCGTGGGACTTAGAAAAATTTCGGGAAGTCCGATTCGCCTGCTGGAATTACCGCACGGGCAGGACACCTCGCTCCGACGAATCGGTTTTTTCCATTTTTTCCGAAAAATAAATTTTTGTAATTTTTTTTAATGTTAAAAACGTTAATAAACTTCATGTTTACGCATGGATTAAACATTGAAATAATTTTAAAACGCTTATTAAAAAAGTTGGTGTCGACCGTGGGACTTAGAAAAATTTCGGGAAGTCCGATTCGCCTGCTGGAATTACCGCACGGGCTGGACACCTCGCTCCGCCGAATCGGTTTTTTCCTTTTTTTCCGAAAAATAAATTTTTGTAATTTTTTTTAATGTTAAAAACGTTAATAAACTTCATGTTTACGCATGGATTAAACATTGAAATAATTTTAAAACGCTTATTAAAAAAGTTGGTGTCGACCGTGGGACTTAGAAAAA
>NW_027475258.1:0-5000 GCF_051020985.1 Nomia melanderi | reverse complement strand
CTCACGAAACACTCTCTCGTCGTGGAATCCCCGCGTCGGAGAGTAAAACGCGAATTCATAGTATGGAAACTTACGTCTCTCGACGATGGGACGATCCACGCGAAGAGTTGTTACGTGCACGCGTATGGTGCGATTGCGTCGATTCGCTTTTCTGTACGGGGAGTAATAGAACGTTGAGTTGACTTATCGGGTCTTCGTTGGAATTACCGTCGCTGGCATTGTAAACTCCAGATGACCTTGTGATTCCTTCGTCGGGCACTGGTAAAGGGTGGCGATGATGCGTTCTATAATAGAAATACCCGTCGTAGCGTTTCTTCCGAGTCAACCCGCTCACGAAACTCTCTCTCGTCGTGGAATCCCCGCGTCGGAGAGTAAAACGCGAATTCATACTATGAAAACTTACGTCTCTCGACGATGGGACGATCCACGCGAAGAGTTGTTTACGTGCACGCGTATGGTGCGATTGCGTCGATTCGCTTTTCTGTACGGGGAGAAATAGAACGTTGAGTTGACTTATCGGGTCTTCGTTGGAATTACCGTCGCTGGCATTGTAAACTCCAGATGACCTTGTGATTCCTTCGTCGGGCACTGGTAAAGGGTGGCGATGATGCGTTCTATAATAGAAATACCCGTCGTAGCGTTTCTTCGGAGTCAACCCGCTCACGAAACTCTCTCTCGTCGTGGAATCCCCGCGTCGGAGAGTAAAACGCGAATTCATACTATGAAAACTTACGTCTCTCGACGATGGGACGATCCACGCGAAGAGTTGTTTACGTGTACGCGTATGGTGCGATTGCGTCGATTCGCTTTTCTGTACGGGGAGAAATAGAACGTTGAGTTGACTTATCGGGTCTTCGTTGGAATTACCGTCGCTGGCATTGTAAACTCCAGATGACCTTGTGATTCCTTCGTCGGGCACTGGTAAAGGGTGGCGATGATGCGTTCTATAATAGAAATACCCGTCGTAGCGTTTCTTCCGAGTCAACCCGCTCACGAAACTCTCTCTCTCGTCGTGGAATCCCCGCGTCGGAGAGTAAAACGCCGAAGGCTTACTATGAAACTTACGTCTCTCGACGATGGGACGATCCACGCGAAGAGTTGTTACGTGCACGCGTATGGTGCGATTGCGTCGATTCGCTTTTCTGTACGGGGAGTAATAGAACGTTGAGTTGACTTATCGGGTCTTCGTTGGAATTACCGTCGCTGGCATTGTAAACTCCAGATGACCTTGTGATTCCTTCGTCGGGCACTGGTAAAGGGTGGCGATGATGCGTTCTATAATAGAAATACCCGTCGTAGCGTTTCTTCCGAGTCAACCCGCTCACGAAACTCTCTCTCGTCGTGGAATCCCCGCGTCGGAGAGTAAAACGCGAATTCATACTATGAAAACTTACGTCTCTCGACGATGGGACGATCCACGCGAAGAGTTGTTTACGTGCACGCGTATGGTGCGATTGCGTCGATTCGCTTTTCTGTACGGGGAGAAATAGAACGTTGAGTTGACTTATCGGGTCTTCGTTGGAATTACCGTCGCTGGCATTGTAAACTCCAGATGACCTTGTGATTCCTTCGTCGGGCACTGGTAAAGGGTGGCGATGATGCGTTCTATAATAGAAATACCCGTCGTAGCGTTTCTTCCGAGTCAACCCGCTCACGAAACTCTCTCTCGTCGTGGAATCCCCGCGTCGGAGAGTAAAACGCGAATTCATACTATGAAAACTTACGTCTCTCGACGATGGGACGATCCACGCGAAGAGTTGTTTACGTGCACGCGTATGGTGCGATTGCGTCGATTCGCTTTTCTGTACGGGGAGAAATAGAACGTTGAGTTGACTTATCGGGTCTTCGTTGGAATTACCGTCGCTGGCATTGTAAACTCCAGATGACCTTGTGATTCCTTCGTCGGGCACTGGTAAAGGGTGGCGATGATGCGTTCTATAATAGAAATACCCGTCGTAGCGTTTCTTCCGAGTCAACCCGCTCACGAAACTCTCTCTCGTCGTGGAATCCCCGCGTCGGAGGGTAAAACGCGATATATAATAGTATATGCCAGTGGTTCGCGCGCGTCGTCTCTGAGATACGCGGTCGACAGAGTTCCGAAAACACGTGATGTGCCACGATTTCCGTGCGTCTTACATCTTTCGACGATGGGACGATCCACGCGAAGAGAACGTTCGTGCTTGCGTGAGGTGCAACAGCGTCGATTCGCTTTTCTGTACGGGGAGAAATAGAACGTTGAGTTGACTTATCGGGTCTTCGTTGGAATTACCGTCGCTGGCATTGTAAACTCCAGATGACCTTGTGATTCCTTCGTCGGGCACTGGTAAAGGGTGGCGATGATTCGTTCTATAATAGTAATACCCGTCGTAGCGTTTCGACCGATGTCACCCGCCACGAATGTCTCTCTCGACGTGGAAACCCCGCGCCGAAGAGTAAACGCGAAGGCTTACCATACGAAAGAAAACGGTATTATACGCCTGTGGTATGTGCGTCTCGGCTCTGTGATACGCGATCGGCAGAGTTACAAAAAAACGTTGATGGGCCACGATTTCCGTGCGTCTTACATCTTTCGACGATGGGACGATCCACGCGAAGAGTAGTTACGTGCTCGCGCGAGGTGCGATAGCGTCGATTCGCTTTTCTGTACGGGGAGAAATAGAACGATGAGTTGACTTATCGGGTCTTCGTTGGAATTACCGTCGCTGGCATTGTAAACTCCAGATGACCTTGTGATTCCTTCGTCGGGCACTGGTAAAGGGTGGCGATGATTCGTTCTATAATAGAAATACCCGTCGTAGCGATTCGGCCGAGACACCCGCCACGAAACTCTCTCTCGTCGTGGAATCCCCATGTCGGAGAGTAAAACGCGAAGGCTAACTATATAAGAAACATATAGTATTATTTATGCCTGTGGTTCTCCGTTTGTCCTACTCTCAGATACGCGACTCGGAGAGTTACGAATAATCGTGATGGACCACGATTTCTGTACGTCTTACATCTTTCGACGATGGGACGATCCACGCGAAGAGATCATTCCTGCTTGCGTGAGGTGCGATAGCGCCGATTCGCTTTTCTGTACGGGGAGAAATAGAACGATGAGTTGACTTATCGGGTCTTCGTTGGAATTACCGTCGCTGGCATTGTAAACTCCAGATGACCTTGTGATTCCTTCGTCGGGCACTGGTAAAGGGTGGCGATGATTCGTTCTATAATAGAAATACCCGTCGTAGCGATTCGGCCGTGTCACCCGCCACGAAAATCTCTCTCGTCGTGGAATCCCCGCGTCGTAGAGTAAACGCGAAGGCTTGCTATAGAAGACTATAGTTTATACGCCTGTGGTTCACCGGTTGCCTGCTCTCCGGGGTACGCGATCGCGCAGGAGTTACGGAAGAACTTGATGGGCCACGATCTCCAAGCGGCTATATCTTTCGACGATGGGACGATTCACGCGAAGAGAACGTTCGTGCATGCGTGAGGTGCGATAGCGTTGATTCGCTTGTCTGTACGGGGAGAAATAGAACGATGAGTTGACTTATCGGGTCTTCGTTGGAATTACCGTCGCTGGCATTGTAAACTCCAGATGACCTTGTGATTCCTTCGTCGGGCACTGGTAAAGGGTGGCGATGATTCGTTCTATAATAGAAATACCCGTCGTAGCGTTTCGACCGATGTCACCCGCCACGAAATTCTCTCTCGTCGTGGAATCCCCGCGTCGGAGAGTAACCGCCGAAGGCTTGCTATAGAAGACTATAGTTTATACGCCTGTGGTTCACCGGTTGCCGGCTCTCCGGGGCACGCGATCGCGCGAAGGTTACGGAGGGACGTGAAGCGCCCGAGCAATGAAACGTCCGCAGGAGGAAACGAGCAACCGCCGAACATTGTTTCGCGACGTTTCCATAATGTATTGTCGTTTCGCTCGCATCCCGCTTCTTTCCCCTAGTTTCCTCGACGCGTAGTTTCGCAGCCTTAGTGGACGAATCATTCTCGATTCGAGGAAAGATATGCAGTGGGGCGTGCAATGAGCCCGCCAGAGACCACGATCTCCAATGCGTCTTTACATCTTTCGACGATGGGATGATCCACGCGAAGAGAACGTTCGTGCTTGCGCGAGGTGCGTTAGCGTCGATTCGCTTTTCTGTACGGGGAGAAATAGAACGATGAGTTGACTTATCGGGTCTTCGTTGGAATTACCGTCGCTGGCATTGTAAACTCCAGATGACCTTGTGATTCCTTCGTCGGGCACTGGTAAAGGGTGGCGATGATTCGTTCTATAATAGAAATACCCGTCGTAGCGATTCGGCCGAGTCACCCGCCACGAAACTGTCTCTCTTTCGTCGTGGAAACCCCGCGTCGGAGAGTAAAACGCGCGAAGGCTGTGACTGTAACATATATATATACAGTATACAATGCCTGTGGTTTTTGCGCGTGTCGGCTCTTCGGTATACGCGATCGGCCAGAGTTACGGAGGGACGGTGAAGCGCACGAGAAATTGAAACGGCCGCACGATTGGAACCGAGCAACCGTCGAACATTGTTTCGCGACGTTTCCATAATGCGTTTTCGTTTCGCTCGCATACCGCTTCTTTTCCCCTAGTCTCTGAGACGCGTTTTCGAGCCGTTCTTCTACTATCGATTCTCGTAGAGAGAAGGGACCGGGTAGTCTGGAAGTGGAACCCGCATCTTGCGTGTACCGTACACGGAATTGAGAGGACCGGCCGTGAAGCTCGTTTTAAAGCCGTGCGTCTGACACCCAACTCTTGCGCGCCAATTTCGCGGCAAGAGATAATATGGGACGAATGACCGGCAAAGAGCCAGCTGTGAAGTCTGTTTTTTTAATCGAATCCGTGGACGTGTGTATGCCGTAGCGTCGCTCGTCGTGTTCGTTCATGGTCGTTCCGAGAGAAAGAACGAAAGCGGTAACGAAGGGACCGGCCGTGAAGCTCGTTTTAAAGCCGCGCGTCTGACACCCAACTCTTGCGCGCCAATTTCGCGGCAAGAGAT
>NW_027475257.1:0-121758 GCF_051020985.1 Nomia melanderi | reverse complement strand
ATAGCTTTATGTAGTTTTATATAGTTTTATACAGTTATATTAGTTTTATGCAGATTCATATAGTTTTTACATAGTTTTATTAATTTTATATAGTTTTATATAGTTTTTATATAGTTTTATATAGTTTTACACAGTTTTATTTAGTTTTATTAGTTTTATATAGTTTTATATAGTTTTATATAGTTTTATATAGTTTTACACAGTTTTGTATAGCTTTATACTGTTTTATATAGTTTTATATAGTTTTCTATAGTTTTGTATAGATTTATATAGTTTAATATAGTTTTATATAGTTTTACACAGGTTTATATAGTTTTACACAGTTTTATATAGGTTTATACAGTTTTATATAGTTTCATATAGTTTTATATAGTTTTATATAGTTTTATATAGTTTTATATAGTTTTATATAGTTTTATATAGTTTTATATAATTTTATATAGTTTTATATAGTTTTATGTATTTTTATATAGTTTTATATAGTTTTATATAGTTTTATATAGTTTTATATAGTTTTATATAGTTTCATATAGTTTTATATATTTTTAAATAGTTTTATATAGTTTTATATAGTTTTATATAGTTTTATTAGTTTTATATAGTTTTATATAGTTTTATATAGTTTTATATAGTTTTATATAGTTTTATACAGTTTTATTAGTTTTATGCAGATTCATATAGTTTTTATATGGTTTTATTAATTTTATATAGTTTTATATAGATTTATATAGTTTTACACAGTTTTATATGGTTTTATTAGTTTTATATAGTTTTATATAGTTTTATATAGTTTTATATAGTTTTATATAATTTTATACAGTTTTATATAGTTTTATACAGTTTTATATAGTTTTATACAGTTTTATATAGTTTTACACAGATTTATATACTTTTATATAGTTTTATTTGTTTTGTATAGTTTTGTATAATTTTATTAGTTTGATATAGCCTTATACAGTTTTATATAGTTTTATATAGATTCATATAGTTTTATTAGTTTTATATAGTTTTATATAGTTTTATATAGTTTTATATAGTTTTATACTGTTTTATATAGTTTTATATAGTTTTATACAGTTCTATATATTTTTTATATAGTTTTATTTGTTTATATAGTTTTATAATAGTTTTATATAATTTAATATAGTTTTATATAGTTTTATGTATTTTTATATAGTTTTATATAGTTTTATATAGTTTAATATAGTTTTAAACAGTTTCATATAGTTTTATATATTTTTAAATAGTTTTATATAGTTTTATATAGTTTTATATAGTTTTATTAGTTTTATATAGTTTTATATAGTTTTATATAGTTTTATATAGTTATATTAGTTTTATATAGTTTTATATAGGTTTATATAGTTTTATTTAGTTTTATATAGTTTTATAAAGTTTTATATAGTTTTATATAGTTTTTATATAGTTTTATATAGTTTTATATAGTTTTATATAGTTTTATATAGTTTTATATAGTTTTATATAGTTTTATATAGTTTTATATACTTTTATATAGTTTTATTTGTTTTGTATAGTTTTATATAGTTTTATTAGTTTGATATAGCCTTATACAGTTTTATATAGATTTATATAGATTCATATAGTTTTATTAGTTTCATATAGTTTTATATAGTTTTATATACTTTTATGTAGTTTTATATAGTTCTATCTGTTTTATATAGTTTTATATAGTTTTATACAGTTTTATATACTTTTATATAGTTTTATTTGTTTTGTATAGTTTTATATAGTTTTATTAGTTTGACATAGCCTTATACAGTTTTTATATAGATTTATATAGATTCATATTGTTTTATTAGTTTTATATAGTTATATATAGTTTTATATAGCTTTATGTAGTTTTATATAGTTTTATACAGTTATATTAGTTTTATGCAGATTCATATAGTTTTTATATAGTTTTATTAATTTTATATAGTTTTATATAGTTTTATATAGTTTCATATAGTTTTACACAGTTTTATTTAGTTTTATTAGTTTTATATAGTTTTATATAGTTTTATATAGTTTTATATAGTTTTACACAGTTTTGTATAGCTTTATACTGTTTTATATAGTTTTATATAGTTTTCTATAGTTTTGTATAGTTTTATATAGTTTATTATAGTTTTATACAGTTTTACACAGGTTTATATAGTTTTACACAGTTTTATATAGCTTTATACAGTTTTATATAGTCTCATATAGTTTTATATAGTTTTATATAGTTTTATATAGTTTTATATAGTTTTATATAGTTTTATATAGTTTTATATAATTTTATATAGTTTTATATAGTTTTATGTATTTTTATATAGTTTTATATAGTTTTATATAGTTTTATATAGTTTTATATAGTTTTATATAGTTTCATATAGTTTTATATATTTTTAAATAGTTTTATATAGTTTTATATAGTTTTATATATGTTTATTAGTTTTATATAGTTTTATATAGTTTTATATCGTTTTATATAGTTTTATATAGTTTTATTAGTTTTATATAGTTTTATATAGTTTTATATAGTTTTATATAGTTTTATATAGTTTTATATAGTTTTATACTGTTTTATATACTTTTATATAGTTTTATTTGTTTTGTATAGTTTTATACAGTTTTATATACTCTTATATAGTTTTATTTGTTTTGTATAGTTTTATATAGTTTTATTAGTTTGATATAGCCTTATACAGTTTTATATAGATTTATATAGATTCATATAGTTTTATTAGTTTTATATAGTTATATATAGTTTTATATAGTTTTATGTAGTTTTATATAGTTTTATACAGTTTTATTAGTTTTATACAGATTATTATAGTTTTTATATAGTTTTATATAGTTTTATATAGTTTTATATAGTTTTATATAGTTTTACACAGTTTTATATAGTTTTATTAGTTTTATATAGTTTTATATAGTTTTATACAGTTTTATATACTTTCATATAGTTTTATATAGTTTTATATAGTTTCATATAGTTTTATATAGTTTTATATAGTTTTATATAGTTTCATATAGTTTTATATAGTTTTATATAGTTTTATATAATTTTATATAGTTTTATATAGTTTTATGTATTTTTATATAGATTCATATAGTTTTATTAGTTTTATATAGTTATATATAGATTTATACAGTTTTATATAGTTTTATCGAGTTTTATCTAGTTTTATATAGTTTTATACAGTTTTATTAGTTTTATGCAGATTCATATAGTTTTTATATAGTTTTATTAATTTTATATAGTTTTATATAGTTTTATATAGTTTTATATAGTTTTACACAGTTTTGTATAGTTTTATACTGTTTTATATAGTTTTATATAGTTTTATATTGTTCTGTATAGTTTTATATAGTTTAATATAGTTTTATATAGTTTTACACAGTTTTATATAGCATTGTACAGTTTTATATAGTTTCATATAGTTTTATATAGTTTTATATAGTTTTATATAGTTTTATATAGTTTTATATAGTTTTATACAGTTTTATATACTTGTATATAGTTTTATTCGTTTTGTATAGTTTTATATAGTTTTATTAGTTTGATATAGCCTTATAGAGTTTTATATAGATTTATATAGTTTCATATAGTTTTATTAGTTTTATATAGTTATATATAGATTTATACAGTTTTATATAGTTTTATCTAGTTTTATATAGTTTTATACAGTTTCATTAGTTTTATGCAGATTCATATAGTTTTTATATAGTTTTATTAATTTTATATAGTTTTATATAGCTTTATATAGTTTTATATAGTTTTACACAGGTTTATATACTTTTACACAGTTTTATATAGCATTGTACAGTTTTATATAGTTTCATATAGTTTTATATAGTTTTATATAGTTTTATATAGTTTTACACAGTTTTATATAGTTTTATTAGTTTTATATATTTTTAAATAGTTTTATATTGTTTTATATAGTTTTATATAGTTTTATATAGTTTTATATAGTATTATATGGTTTTATATAGTTCTATATACTTTTTATACAGTTTTATTAGTTTTATATAGTTTTATCTACTTTTATATAGTTTTATACAGTTTTACATGGTTTCATATAGTTATATATAGTATTATATAGTTTCATACAGTTTTATATAGTTTTATATAGTTTTATATAGTTTTATATTGTTTTATGTAGTTTTATGTAGTTTTATATAGTTTTATATAGTTTTATATAGTTTTATATACTTTTATATAGTTTTGTTTGTTTTGTATAGTTTTATATAGTTTTATATAGTTTTATATAGTTCTATATATTTTTTATATAGTTTTATTAGTTTTATATAGTTTTATCTACTTTTATATAGTTTTATACAGTTT
This sequence comes from Nomia melanderi, assembly GCF_051020985.1. Classification (NCBI taxonomy): domain Eukaryota; kingdom Metazoa; phylum Arthropoda; class Insecta; order Hymenoptera; family Halictidae; genus Nomia; species Nomia melanderi. The sequence goes on along the minus strand of NW_027475257.1, from coordinate 117,422 downwards.
TACATGGTTTCATATAGTTATATATAGTATTATATAGTTTCATTCAGTTTTATACAGTTTTATATAGTTTTATATAGTCTTATATAGTTTTATATAGTTTTATATAGTTTTATATAATTTTACACAGTTTTATATAGTTTTATTAGTTTTATATAGTTTTGTACAATTTTATATAGTTTTATATAGTTTTATTTAGTTTTATGTAGTTTTATATAGTTTTATATAGTTTTATATAGTTTTATATAGTTTTATATAGTTTCATATAGTTTTACATTGCTTTATTAGTCTTATATAGTTTTATATAATTTTATATAGTTTTATATAGTTTTATATAGTTTTATAAAGTTTTATATAGTTTTATATAGTTTTATATAGTTTTATATAGTTTTATATAGTTTTATATAGTTTTATATAGTTTTATATTGTTTTGTATAGTTTTACATAGTTTTATATACTTTTATATAGTTTTATTTGTTTTGTATAGTTTTATATAGTTTTACACAGTTTTATATAGTTTTATTAGTTTTATATATTTTTAAATAGTTTTATATTGTTTTATATCGTTTTATATAGTTTTATTAGTTTTATATAGTTTTATTAGTTTTATATAGTTTTATATAGTTTTATATTGTTTAATATAGTTTTACATAGTTTTATGTAGTTTTATATAGTTTTATACAGTTTTATTAGTTTTATGCAGATTCATATTGTTTTTATATGGTTTTATTAATTTTATATAGTTTTATATAGTTTTATAAAGTTTTATATAGTTTTATATAGTTTTATATAATTTTATATAGTTTTATATAGTTTTATGTATTTTTATATAGTTTTATATAGTTTTATATAGTTTTATACAGTTTTATATAGTTTTATATAGTTTTATATAGTTTTATAAAGTTTTATATAGTTTTATATAGTTTTATATAGTTTTATACAGTTTTATATAGTTTTATATAGTTTTATACAGTTTTACATGGTTTCATATAGTTATATATAGTATTATATAGTTTCATTCAGTTTTATACAGTTTTATATAGTTTTATATAGTCTTATATAGTTTTATATAGTTTTATATAGTTTTATATAATTTTACACAGTTTTATATAGTTTTATTAGTTTTATATAGTTTTGTACAATTTTATATAGTTTTATATAGTTTTATTTAGTTTTATGTAGTTTTATATAGTTTTATATAGTTTTATATAGTTTTATATAGTTTTATATAGTTTTATATAGTTTTATATTGTTTTGTATAGTTTTACATAGTTTTATATACTTTTATATAGTTTTATTTGTTTTGTATAGTTTTATATAGTTTTATTAGTTTGATATAGCCTTATACAGTTTTATATAGATTTATATAGATCCATATAGTTTTATTAGTTTCATATAGTTTTATATAGTTTTATATAGTTTTATGTAGTTTTATATAGTTTTATTTGTTTTATATAGTTTTATATAGTTTTATACAGTTTTATATACTTTTATATAGTTTTATTTCTTTTATATAGTTTTATATAGTTTTATATAGTTTTATATAGTTTTACACAGTTTTATATAGTTTTATTAGTTTCATATAGTTTTATATAGTTTTATATAGTTTTACACAGGTTTATATAGTTTTATTAGTTTTATATAGTTTTATATAGTTTTATATAGTTTTACACAGTTTTTTATAGTTTTATTAGTTTTATATAGTTTTATATAGTTTTATACAGTTTTATGTTGTTTTATATACTTTTGAATAGTTTTATATAGTTTTATATAATTTTATATAGTTTTATATAGTTTTATATATTTTTATATAGTTTTATATAGTTTTATACAGTTTTATATAGTTTTACATAGTTTTATATAGTTTTATATAATTTTACACAGTTTTATATAGTTTTATTAGTTTTTATATAGTTTTGTACAATTTTACATAGTTTTATATAGTTTTATATAGTTTTATGTAGTTTTATATAGTTTTATACAGTTTCATTAGTTTTATACAGACTTATATAGTCCTGTATAGTTTTATGTAGTTTTATTAGTTTTATATACTTTTAAACAGTTTTATTAGTTTTATACAGTTTTATATAGCTTCATATAGTTTTATATAGATTCATATAGTTTCATATAGTTTTATATAGTTTTATATAGTTTTATATAGTTTTATATAGTTTTACACAGTTTTATATAGTTTTATTAGTTTTATATAGTTTATTAGTTTGATATAGCCTTATACAGTTTTATATAGTTTTACATAGATTCATATAGTTTTCTAAGTTTTATATAGTTTGATATAGCTTTATATAATTTGATATTGATTTAATAGAATTTTATACGTTTATATAGTTTTATACCGTTTCATATAGTTTTATACAGTTTCATATAGTTTTGTATAGTTTTAAATAGTTTTATATAGTTTTATATAGTTTTACACAGTTTTATATAGTTTTACACAGTTTTATATAGTTTTATACAGTTTTATATAGTTTTATATAGTTTCATACTGTTTTATATAGTTTTATATTGTTTTATATAGTCTTATATAGTTTTATATAGTTTTATATAGTTTAATATAGTTTTATATAGTTTTATATAGTTTTATATTGTTTTATATAGTTTAATATAGTTTTATACAGTTTTATATACTTTTATATAGTTTTATATACTTTTATATAGTTTTACTTGTTTTGTATAGTTTTATATAGTTTTATTAGTCTGATATAGACTTATCCAGTTTTATTTAGTATTATATAGATTCATATAGTTTTATTAGTTTTATATCGTTTTATTAGTTTTATATAGTTTTATTAGTTTTATATCGTTTTATTAGTTTTATATAGTTTTATATAGTTCTATATAGTTTTTATATACTTTTATTAGTTTTATATAGTTTTATCTACTTTTATATAGTTTTATACAGTTTTACATGGTTTCATATAGTTATATATAGTATTATATAGTTTCATACAGTTTTATATAGTTTCACATAGTTTTATATAGTTTTATATAGTTTTATATAGTTTTATATTGTTCTATATAGTTTTATATAGTTTTATATAGTTTTATATAGTTTTATATAGTTTTATATAGTTTTATATAGTTTTACACAGTTTTATATGGTTTTATACTGTTTTATATAGGTTTATATAGTTTTATATAGTTTTATATAGTTTTATATAGTTTTATATAGTTTTATATAGTTTTATGTAGTTTTATATAGTTTTATATAATTTTATACAGTTTTATATTCTTTTATATAGTTTTATTTGTTTTGTATAGTTTTATATAGTTTTATTAGTTTGATATAGCCTTATACAGTTTTATATAGATTTATATAGATTCATATACTTTTATGAGTTTTATATAGTTTTATATAGTTTTATATAGCTTTATATAGTTTTATGTAGTTTTATATACTCTTACACAGTATTATATAGTTTTATTAGCTTTATATAGTTTTATACAGTTTTATATAGATTTAAATAGTTTTATACAGTTTTGTATAGTTTTATACTGTTTATATAGTTTTATATAGTTTTATATAGTTTTATATAGTTTAATATAGTTTTATATAGTTTTACACAGTTTTATATAGTTTTATACAGTTTTATATAGATTTATCTAGCTTATTAGTTTTATATAGTTCTATATTTTCATATAGTTTTATTAGTTTTATATAGTTTTATATTGTTCTATATAGTTTTACAGGGTTTTATATAGTTTCATACAGTTTTATATACTCCTATATAGTTTTATATATTTTTATATATTTTTATATAGTATTATATAGTTTTCATATAGTTTTATACAGTTTCATATATTTTTATTAGTTTTATATATTTCTATATAGCTTTTATTTAGTTTATTAGTTTTATTAGTTCTATATAGTTTTATATAGTTTTATTTGTTTTGTATAATTTGATATAGTTTTATTAGTTTTATATTCCTTTATACAGTTTTATAAGGATATATATATATATATATATATTCATACAGTTTTATTAGTTTTATATAGTTTTTATATAGTTTTATTAGTTTCTTATAGTTTTATATAGTTTTGTATAGTATTAAATATTTTAATATAGTTTTATATAGTTTTACACAGTTTTATATAGTTTTACACAGTTTTATATGGTTTTATACAGTTTTATATAGTTTTATATAGTTTTATATAGTTTTATATAGTTTTATATAGTTTTACACAGTTTTAAATAGTTTTACACAGTTTTATATAGTTTTATACAGTTTTATATAGTTTTATATAGTTTTATATAGTTTTATATAGTTTTATACAGTTTCATATTGTTTTATACAGTTTTATATACTTTTCTATAGTTTTATTTGTTGTGTATAGTTTTATATAGTTTTATATAGATTCATATAGTTTTATTAGTTTTATATAGTTTTATATTGTTTTATATAGCTTTATATAGTTTTATATGGTTCTATATAGTTTTTATATAGTTTTATTAGTTTTGTATAGTTTTATCTACTTTTATATAGTTTTAAACAGTTTTACATGGTTTCATATAGTTATATATAGTATCATATGGTTTCATACAGTTTTAAATCGTTTTATATAGTTTTATATAGTCTTATATAGTTTTATATAGTTTTATTACTTTCTTATAGTTTTATATAGTTTTATATAGTTTTTCATAGTTTTATATAGTTTTATATAGTTCTATTAGTTTTATATAGATTTTATATAGTTTTATTAGTTTCTTATAGTTTTATATAGTTTTATATAGTTTTATATAGTTTTATATAGTTTTATATAGTTTTATATAGTTTTATATAGTTTTATATTGTTCTATATAGTTTTATATAGTTTTATATAGTTTTATATAGTTTTATATAGTTTTATGCAGTTTTACATGGTTTCATATAGTCATATATATTATTATATAGATTCATACAGTTTTATTAGTTTTATATAGTTTTATATAGTTTTATATAGCTTTATATAGTTTCATATAGTTTTATATAATTTTATACTGTTTTATATAGTTTTATATAGTTTTATTTTGTTCTACATAGTTTTATGTAGTTTTATATAGTTTTATACAGTTTTATTAGTTTTATACAGTTTTATATAGCTTTATACAGTTTTATATACTTTTATATAGTTTTACTTGTTTTGTATAGTTTATATAGTTTTATTAGTTTGATGTTGCCTTACACAGTTTTATATATTTTTATATAGATTGATATAGTTTTATTAGTTTTATATAATTTTATATAGTTTTATGTAGTTTTATATAGTTTTATACAGTTTTATATAGTTTTGTATAGTTTCATGTAGTTTTATTAGTTTTATATAGTTTTATATATTTCTACATAGTTTTATATAGTTTTATATAGTTTTATATAGTTTTATACTTTTTTATATACTTCTGTTTAGTTTTATAAAGTTTAATACTTTTTTATATAGTTCTGTATAGTTTTATATAGTTTTATAAGGTTTATATACTTTTATACAGTTTTATTAATCTTATATAGTTTTACATAGTTTTTTATAGTTTTATATAGTTTTATATAGTTTTATATAGTTTTATATAGTTTTGTATAGTATTATATAGTTTAATATAATTTTATATAGTTTTACACAGTTTTATACAGTTATATTAGTTTTATATAGTTTTATATAGTTTTATATGGTTTTATATAGTTTTATATAGTTTTATATAGTTTTGTATAGTTTTAAATATTTTAATATAGTTTTATATAGATTTACACAGTTTTATATAGTTTTGCACAGTTTTATATAGTTTTATACAGTTTTATATAGTTTTATATAGTTTTATATAGTTTTATATAGTTTTATATAGTTTTATATAGTTTTATATAGTTTTATATAGTTTTATACAGTTTCATATTGTTTTATACAGTTTTATATACTTTTCTATAGTTTATTTGTTGTGTATAGTTTTATATAGTTTTATATAGATTCATATAGTTTTATTAGTTTTATATAGTTTTATATTGTTTTATATAGTTTTATTAGTTTCATATAGCCTTATACACTTTTATACAGATTTATATAGATTCATATAGTTCTATTAGTTTTATATAGTTTTTATATAGTTTTAGTAGTTTCTTATAGTTATATATAGTTTCATATAGTTTTATTAGTTTTATTAGTTTGATATAGTTTTATATAGTTTTATTTGTTTTGTATAGTTTTATATAGTTTTATTAGTTTTATATACCTTTATACAGTTTTATAAGGATATATATATATATATATATATATTCATATAGTTTTATTAGTTTTATATAGTTTTATATAGTTTTATATAGTTTTATTAGTTTCATATAGCCTTGTACACTTTTATACCGATTTATATAGATTCATATAGTTTTATTAGTTTTATATAGTTTTTATATAGTTTTATTAGTTTGTTATAGTTTTATATAGTTTTATATAGTTTTATGTCGTTTTATATAGTTTTATATGGTTTTATATAGTTTTATATAGTTTTATATAGTTTTATATAGTTTTATATATTTCTATATAGTGTTATATAGTTTTATATAGTTTTATACAGTTTTATATACTTTCATATAGTTTTATTAGTTTTATACAGTTTTATATAGTTTAATGTAGTTTTATATAGTTTTATATAGTTTTCATGTAGTGTTATTAGTTTAGTGTAGTTTAGTATAGTTTTATATAGTGTTATATAGTTTTATATAGTTTTATACAGTTTTATTAGTTTTATACAGTATTATATAGTTCTGTATAGTTTCATGTAGTTTTGTTAGTTTTATAAACTTTTAAACAGTTTTATTAGTTTTATATAGTTTTATATAGTTTTATATAGTTTTATATAGTTTAATACAGTTTTATATAGTTTTACACAGTTTTATATAGTTTTATTAGTTTTATATAGTTTTATATAGCATATTGTTTTATATAGTTTTATATAATTTTGTATAGTTTTATATAGTTTTATATAGTTTTATATAGTTTTATATTGTTTTATATTGTTCAATTTATTTTTATATAGTTTTATATAGTTTTATACAGTTTCATATAGTTTTATACAGTTTCATATAATTTTATACAGTTTTACATAGTTTCATATAGTTTTATTACTTTTATATAGTTTTATTAGTTTTATTAGTTTTATATAGTTTTGTGTAGTTTCATTGGTTTTATATAGTTTTATATTGTTTCATATTGTATTATAGAGTTCTATATAGTTATCTATAGTTTTATATAGTTTTATATAGTTTTATATGGTTTTATATAGTTTTATATAGTTTTATAGAATTTTATATAGTTTGATAAAATTGATATAGTTTTATATAGTTTTATATAGCTTTACATAGTTTTATATAATTTTATATAGTTTTATATAGTTTTATATAGCTTTACATAGTTTTATATAATTTTATATAGTTTTATAAGGTTTTATATAGTTTTATATAGTTTCATATAGTTTTATATAGTTTTATATAGTTTTATATAGTTTCATATAGTTTTATATAGTTTTATATAGTTTTATATAGTTTCATATAGTTTTATATAGTTTTATATAGTTTTATAGAATTTTATATTGTTTTATACACTTTTATATAGGTTTATATAATTCTATATAGTTTCATATATTTATTTATAGTATTATACAGTTTCCTACAGTTTTATTAGTTTTATATAGTTTTATATAGTTTTATATAGTTTCATATAGTTTTATTTAGTTTTACATAATTCTATATAGTTTTATTAGTTTTATTAGTTTTATATAGTTTTGTGTAGTTCCATTAGTTTTATATAGTTTTATATAGTTTTATATAGTTTTATATGGTTTCATATAGTTTTATATATTTTTGTATAATTTTATATAGTTTTACATAATTTTATATAGTTTGATTAGTTTTATATAGTTTTATATAGTTTTATATAGTTTTATATAATTTTATATAGTTTGATTAGTTTCACATAGTTTTATATAGTTTTATATATCTTTACGTAGTTTTACATAATTTTTATGGTTTTATATAGTTTTAATAGTTTTAATAGTTTTATATAGTTTTATATAGTTTTATATAGTTTTATACAGTTTTATACAGTTTTATATAGTTTTATATAGTCTTATTTAGTTTCATATAGTTGCACATAGTTTTAGATAGTTCTATATAGTTTTGTGTAGTTTCATTTGTTTTATACAGTTTTATATAGTTTTATATAGTTTTATATAATTTCATATAGTTTGATTAGTTTCATACAGTTTTATATAGTTTTATATAATTTTACATAGTTTGATAAAATAGATATAGTTGTATATTGTTTTAAATAGCTGTACATAGTTTTATATAATTTTATATAGTTTTATATAGTTTTATATAGTTTTATATAGTTTTCTTAGTTTCATATATTTTTATATAGTTTTATATAGTTTTATATAGTTTTATATAGTTTTATACAGTTTTATGCCGTTTTATATAGTTTTATATAGTATTACATAGTTTTATATGGTTTCATCTGTTTTATTAGTTTTATATAGCTTTATATGGTTTTATACAGTTTTATATAGTTTTATACAGATTTATATTGTTCTATATAGTTTTATATAGTTTTATATACTTTTATATAGTTTTATATCGTTTTATATCGTTTTATATAGTTTTATATGGTTTTATATAGTTTTATATAGTTTTATATAGTTTTATATAGATTTATATAGATTTATATAGTTTTATACAGTTTTATATAGTTTTATACAGTTTTATATACTTTCATATAGTTTTATTAGTTTTATACAGTTTTATATAGTTTAATGTAGTTTTATATAGTTTTATATAGTTTTCATGTAGTGTTATTAGTTTAGTGTAGTTTAGTATAGTTTTATATAGTGTTATATAGTTTTATATAGTTTTATACAGTTTTATTAGTTTTATACAGTTTTATATAGTTCTGTATAGTTTCATGTAGTTTTATTAGTTTTATAAACTTTTAAACAGTTTTATTAGTTTTATATAGTTTTATATAGTTTTATATAGTTTAATACAGTTTTATTAGTTTTATATAGTTTTATACAGTTTTATATAGTTTTATATGGATTCATATAGTTTTATATTGTGTTATATGGTATTATATAGTTTTATACAGTTTTATTAGTTTTATATAGTTTTATATAGTTCTATACAGTTTCATATTGTTTTAATAGTTTTATACTGTTTTATATGGTTTCATATAGTTTTATATAGTTTTATATAGTTTTATATAGTTTTATATAGTTTTATATAGTTTTATACAGTTTTATATAGTTTTATATAGTTTTATATAGTTTCATATAGTTTTATATATTTTTGTAAATTTTTATATAGTTTTATATAGTTTTATATAGCTTTATATAGTTTTAAATAGTTTTATACAGTTTTATATAGTATCATGTAGTTTTATATAGTTTTATATTGTTTTGTATTGTTGTATATAGTTGTATATAGTTTTATTAGATTTATATAGTTTTATATAGTTTTATTAGTTTTATACAGTTGTATATAGTTTTATTAGTTTTATATAGTTTTATATAGTTTTATTAGTTTTATATAGTTTTATATAGTTTTATACAGTTTTATATAGTATCATATAGTTTTGTTTAGTTTTATATAGTTTTATATAGTATTATATACATTCATATAGATTTATATAGTTTTATATAGTTTTATATAGTTTTATATAGTTCTATATAGTTTCATATAGTTTTATTAGTTTTATATAGTTTTATATAATTTTATATAGTTTTATATAGTTTTATGTAGTTTTATATAGTTTTATATAGTTTTATATAGTTTTATATGGTTTTATATAGTTTTATATAGTTTTATGCAAGTTTATATAGTTTTATATACTTTCATATAGTTTTATATTGTATTATATAGTTTTATACAGTTTTATTAGTATTATATAGTTTTACATAGTTCTATATAGTTTCATATAGTTTTAAATAGTTTTATATTGTTTTATACAGTTTTATATAGTTTTATATAGTTTTATATAGTTTTACTTAGTTTTATATAGTTTTATTACCTTTATGTAGTTTTATATACTTTTGTATAGTATTATATAGTTTTACATTGATCTATATAGTTTTATATAGTTTTATGCAGGTTTATATAGTTTTATATAGTATTATATAGTTTTATATAGCTTTATATATTTTTATTAGTTTTATATAGATTTATATAGCTTTATATAGTTTTATATAGTTCTATATAGTTTTATATAGTTTTATTAGCTTTATATAGTTTTATACAGTTTAATATAGTTTTATATAGTTTTATCTAGTTTTATATAGTTTAATTAGTTTTATAGAGTTTTATATAGTTTTGTCTAGTTTTATATAGCTTTATATAGTTTTATATAGTTTTACACAGTTTTATATAGTTTTATATAGTTTTATATAGTTTTATATAGTTCTATGTAGTTTTATATATCGGTATATATTTTGATATAGTTTTATATTGTTCTATATAGTTTTATATAGTTGTATATAGTTTTATGCAAGTTTATATAGTTTTATATACTTTCATATAGTTTTAAATAGTATTGTATAGTTTTATACAGTTTTATTAGTATTATATAGTTTTACATAATTCTATATAGTTTCATATAGTTTTAAATAGTTATATATTGTTTTATACAGTTTTATATAGTTTTATATAGTTTTATACAGGTTTATATACTCTTATACACTTTCATATAGTTTTATATACTATTTTATAGTTTTATATAGTTTTACATAGTTTTACATAGTTTTACATAGTTTTGTATAGTCATATATAGTTTTGTATAGTTTTGTAAAAGTTTATATTGGTCTATACAGTTTTATATTGTTTTACGCAGGTTTATATAGTTTTATACAATTTCATATAGTTTTATATAGTATTATATGGTTTTATATAGTTTTATATAGTTTCATTACTTTTATATAGTTTTATATACTTTTGTATAGTTTTATATTGTTTTACATTGGTCTATATAGTTTTATATAGTTTTATGCAGTTTTAAAAACTTTTATATAGTTCTATATAATTTTGTATAGTTTCATATAGTTTTATATAGTTTTATATAGTTTTATATAGTTTTATATGGTTTTATATAGTTTTATATGTTATTATATAGTTCTCTTCAAGTTGATATAGATTTATATAGTTTTATATGTTATTATATAGTTTTATATAGTTTTATATAGTATTATATAGTATTATATAGTTTTATATAGTTTTATATAGTTTTATATAGTTTTATACAATTTTATATAGTTTTATATGGATTCATATAGTTTTATATTCTGTTATATGGTATTATATAGTTTTATACAGTTTTATTAGTTTTATATAGTTTTATATAGTTTTATATAGTTTTATATAGTTTTATTAGTTTTATATAGTTTTATATAGTTTTATACAGTTTTATATAGTTTTATATAGTTTTATATAGTTTTATTAGTTTTATATAGTTTTATATAGTTTTATTAGTTTTATATAGTTGTATCTAGTTTTATTAGTTTTATATAGTTTTATATAGTTTTATTAGTTTTATATAGTTTTATACAGTTTTATATAGTTTTATAAAGATTCATATAGTTTTATGTTGTGTTATATGGTATTATATAGTTTTATACAGTTTTATTAGTTTTATATAGTTTTATATAGTTCTATACAGTTTCAGATAGTTTTATTAGTTTTATATAGTATCATATAGTTTTATATGGTATTATATAGTTTTATATAGTTTTATATAGTTTCATATAGTTTTATATAGTTTTATATAGTTTTATATAGTGTTATATGGTATTATGTATTTTTATACAGTTTTATTAGTTTTATATAGTATTATATAGTTCTATACAGTTTCATATAGTTTTATTAGTTTTATATTGTTTTATATTGTTTCATATAGCTTTATACAGTTTTATTTGTTTTATATAGTTTTATATAGTTTAATATAGTAATATATAGTTTTATATAGTTTCAGATAGTTTTATTAGTTTTATATTGTTTTATATTGTTTCATATAGTTTTATATAGTGTTATACAGTTCTATATAGTTTCATATAGTTTTATTAGTTTTATATAGTTTTATATAGTTTTATATAGTTTCATATAGTTTTATATAGTTTTATATAGTTTTATATAGTATTATATTGTTTTATATAGTCTTATATAGTTGTATTAGTTTTTGTACCGTCACAGATCCGGCTCGAAGGATCAACAAATGTTACGTAGTAGATCCGGCTCGAAGTACCGAAAAATGCGACGTCGCACGTACACGAATACTAACGCGGATTAAATTCCTCGGCTGGGGTTGTAAATCCCAGCTTTACCTTTAGGTCTCGTTAATACTCGCGACGCGTCGATTTACGAATTTCTTCAGAAATCGACTAATTCAACTCTGATCTCCGACTGGTTGAGATCAGATCACTAGTAGTAGTTGTCCCGAACGATGGACTGACTACTGTTTGAATGAATGAATGATATCTCGTTACTCCGAACGATTGAGTATCTGAGATATCGTCACTCCGAACGTTTGAGCGACTTATGTGTCCCGAACGATGGACTGAACGTTGAATGAGTGAAAATTCCTTCGAGTGCGATACTGTAGGTGTTTTTATACGACACCTACAGGTTTTGTGTCGGGTGCGCTGATTGGGAAATTGAAAATACCCAATCAGCACATAATTCCAAAAATCGGGGGCGTCTTGGACGACGCCCCTTGGCCAGCCCTCTTGGTGCAAGGGTGAGGGCAATGGCCAGGTGCGAGGGATCCTCGAAGATTTGCCGATGCCTTGGAAATTTCCTCCAAGTTGACGCATGGCTAGCGGAACCGTTACGAACGAGGTTCGCGTCGACCCTTCGAAAATTCCCGGTTTATGATATGGTCGGTTGTCTGTACGACCGACAAAAATTCCAAAACTATTGTCTGGACACGCGGGGATTGACTAAATGATTTTCTCATGGTTTAGGGTGCAATTGCCCCTTGTACCTAAAATAAATAAACTGAGTTGGAAAAAAAGCTAATCCCGAAAGTAAATTTGTTGGCACGTCCATATCATAAACGAACCTTCGAGGATTTTCTCCGTTTTGTTCCGCGTCGGACGGAACAGTTTTATATAGTTTCATATAGTTTTATATAGTATTATATAGTTTTATATAGTTTTATATAGTTTTATATAGTTTTATACAGTTTTGTATAGTTGTATATAGTTTTATATGGTATTATATAGTTTTATACAGTTTTATTAGTTTTATATAGTTTTATATAGTTCTATACAGTTTCAGATAGTTTTATTAGTTTTATATTGTTTTATATTGTTTCATATAGTTTTATATAGTTTCATATAGTTTTATATAGTTTTATATAATTTTATATAGTTTTATATAGTTTTATAAAGTTTTATATAGTTTTATATTGTTTTATATAGTTTTATATAGTTTTATGCAGGTTTATATAGTTTTATATAGTTTCATATAGTTTTATGTAGTGTTATATAGTTTTATATAGTTTTATATAGTTTTATATAGTTTTATATAGTTTCATATAGTTTTATTAGTTTTATATAGTTTTATATAGTTTTATATAGTTTTATATAGTTTTATATAGTTTTATATGGTTTTATATAGTTTTATGCAGGTTTATATAGTTTTATGCAGCTTTATATAGTTTTAAATAGTGTTACATAGTTTTATATAGTTTTATACAGTTCTATATAGTTGTATATAGTTTTATATAGCTTTATATAGTTTTATATATATTTATATAGTTTTATATAGTTTTATATTGTTCTATATGGTTTTATATAGTTTGATATAGTTTTGTTCAGTTTCATGTAGTTTTATATTGTTCTATATAGCTTTATGTAGTTTTATATAGTTTTATGCAGTTTCATATAGTTTTATATTGTACTATATAGTTTTATATAGTTACATATAGTTTTATATAGTTTTATATTGCTCTATATAGGTTCATATAGTTTTATATAGTTTTATATAGTTTTATATAGTTTTATATGGTTTTATATATTTTTATATAGTTCTACATATTTTCATATCGCTTTATATAGTTTTATATAGTTTTATTTTGTTCTATACAGATTTAAATAGTTTTATATAGTTTTATACCGTTTTAAATACTTTTACATGCTTCTATATAATTTTATATAGTTTCATATAGTTTTATATAGTATTATATAGTTTTATAAAGTTTTATTAGTTTAATATAGTTTAATATCCTTTGATATAGTTTTATATAGTTTTATATAGTTTTATATTGTTCCATATAGTTTTATATAGTTTTATATAGCTTTATCCAGGTTTACACAGTTTTATATAGTTTTATATACTATTATATAGTTTTATATGGTTTTATATAGTTTCATTAGATATACATAGCTTTATGTACTTTTATATAGTTTTATATAGTTTTATATAGTTTTATATTGTTCTATATGGTTCTACATAGTTTCACATAGATTTATATAGCTTTATATAGTTTTATATTGTTTTATATTGTTTTATATGGTTTCATATAGTTTTATATAGTATTATATAGTTTCTTATAGTTTCATATGGTTTTATATAGTTTTATATTGTTCTATATAGTTTTATATAGTTTTATATAGTTTTATGCAGCTTTATATAGTTTTAAATAGTGTTACAGAGTTTTATATAGTTTTATATAGTTTTATATAGTTCTATATTGTTCTATATGGTTTTATATAGTTTGATATAGTTTTGTTCAGTTTCATGTAGTTTTATATTGTTCTATATAATTTTATATAGTTTTATATAGTTTTATGCAGGTTTATATAGTTTTATATAGTATTATATAGTTTTATATAGTTTTATGTAGTTTTAAATACTTTTACATGCTTCTATATAATTTTATATAGTTTTATATACTTTTATATAGTTTCATATAGTTTTATTAGTTTTATGTAGTTTTATATAGTTGGATATAGTTTTATATAGTTTTATATTGTTTTATATAGTTTTATATAGTTCTACATATTTTCATATCGCTTTATATAGTTTTGTATAGTTTTATTTTGTTCTATATAGTTTTATACAGTTTTATATAGTTTTATATAGTTTTATAGTGTTTTATATAGTTTTATATTGTTCCATATAGTTTTATATAGTTTTATATAGGTTTATGCAGGTTTATATTGTTTTATACAGTATTATACAGTTTTATATAGTTTTATATAGTTTTATATAGTTTTATATAGTTTTATACAGTTTTATATAGTTTTATATAGTTTTATATAGTTTTATTAGTTTTAAATAGTTTTATATAGTTTCATATTGTTTTATATAGTATTATATAGTTTTATATAGTTTTATATAGTTTTATTAGTTTTATATAGTTTTATGTAGTTTTATATAGTTTTATATAGTTTTATATAGTTTTATGTAGTTTTAAATAGTTTTATATAGTTTTATATTGTTCTATATGGTTCTATATAGTTTCATATAGCTTTATTACTTTTATATGGTTTTATATAGTTTTATATAGTTTTATATAGTTTTATATTAGTTTATATAGTTTTATATAGTTTTATATTGTTCTAAATAGTTTCATATAGTTTTATATTGTTCTATATATTTTGATATAGTTTTATATACTTTTATAGAGTTATATGCAGGTTTATTTAGTTTTATATAGTATTATACAGTTTTATATAGTTTTATATAGTTTTATATAGTATTATATAGTTTTATAGAGATTTATTAGTTTTATGTAGTTTTATATAGTTTTATATAGTTTTATGTAGTTTTATATAGTTTTATATAGTTTTATATAGTTTTATATAGTTTTATATAGTTTTATATAGTTTTATATTGTTCTATATGGTTTTATATAGTTTTATATTGTTCTATATGGTTTTATATAGATTGATATAGTTTTGTGCAGTTACATATAGTTTTATATTGTTCTATATAGTTTTATATAGTTTTATATAGTTTTATACAGTTTTAAATACTTTTACAGACTTCTATATTATTTTATATAGTTTTATATAGTTTTTTATAGTTTCATATAGTTCTATATAGTATTATATAGTCTTATATAGTTTTGTATAGTTTTATATAGTTTTGTATAGTTTTATATGGATTTATATAGTTTCATATAGTTTTATATAGTATTATATAGTTTTATAAAGTTTTATTAGTTTAATATAGTTTAATATCCTTTTATATAGTTTTATATAGTTTTATATAGTTTTATATAGTTTTATATACTATTATATAGTTTTATATGGTTTTATATAGTTTTATTAGATTTATATAGCTTTATATAGTTTTATATATTTTTATGTAGTTTTTTATAGTTTTATATAGTTTTATATTGTTCTATATGGTTCTACATAGTTTCATATAGATTTATATAGCTTTATACAGTTTTATATAGATTTATATGCTTTCATATAGTTTCATATAGTTTTATATAGTTTCTTATAGTTTTATATGGTTTTATTAGTTTTATATAGTTTTATATAGTTTTATATAGTTTTATATAGTTTTATATAGTTTTATATAGCTTTATATTGTTTTATATAGTTTTGTGTAGTTTTATATAGTTTTATATAGTTTTATATAGTTTTATATGGTATTATACAGGTTTATATAGTTCTATATAGTTTTATATAGTTGTATGCAGGTTTATATAGTTTTATATAGTTTCATATGGTTTTATATAGTATTATATAGTTTTATATAGCTTTATATAGTATAATATAGTTTTATGTGGTATTATATAGTTTTATACAGTTTTATTAGTGATATATAGTTCTATATAGTTTCATATCGTTTTATTAGTTTTATACACTTTTATAGTTTTATATAGTTTTATATAGTTTTATATAGTTTTATATAGTTTTATATAGTTTTTTATAGCTTTATATATTTTTATATAGTTTTATATTGTTCTATATAGTTTTATATAGTTTTATGCAGTTTTATATAGTTTTAAATAGTGTTACATAGTTTTATATAGTTTTATACAGTTTTATATAGTTTTATATAGTTTTATGTAGCTTTATATAGTTGTATATAGTTTTATATTGTTTTATATGGTTCTATATAGTTTCATATAGTTTTATTACTTTTTTATGGTTTTATATAGTTTTATATAGTTTTATATAGTATTATACGGTTTTATATAGTTTTATATAGTTTTATATAGTTTTATATTGTTCTATATAGTTTTATATAGTTTTATATAGTTTTATGCAGCTTTATATAGTTTTAAATAGTGTTACAGAGTTTTATAAAGTTTTATATAGTTTTATATAGTTTTATATAGTTTTATATAGTTTTATATAGTTTTATATAGTTTTATATAGTTCTATATTGTTCTATATGGTTTTATATAGTTTGATATAGTTTTGTTCAGTTTCATGTAGTTTTATATTGTTCTATATAGTTTTACGTAGTTTTATATAGTTTTATGCAGTTTCATATAGTTTTATATTGTACTATATAGTTTTATATAGTTACATATAGTTTTATATAGTTTTATATAGTTTTAAATACTTTTACATGCTTCTATATAATTTTATATAGTTTTATATAGTTTTATATAGTTTCATATAGTTTTATTAGTTTTATGTAGTTTTATATAGTTGGATATAGTTTTATATAGTTTTATATTGTTTTATATAGTTTTATATAGTTCTACATATTTTCATATCGCTTTATATAGTTTTGTATAGTTTTATTTTGTTCTATATAGTTTTATACAGTTTTATATAGTTTTATATAGTTTTATAGTGTTTTATATAGTTTTATATAGTTTTATTAGTTTTAAATAGTTTTATATAGTTTCATATTGTTTTATATAGTATTATATAGTTTTATATAGTTTTATATAGTTTTATTAGTTTTATATAGTTTTATGTAGTTTTATATGGTTTTATATAGTTTTATGTAGTTTTAAATAGTTTTATATAGTTTTATATTGTTCTATATGGTTCTATATAGTTTCATATAGTTTTATTACTTTTATATGGTTTTATATAGTTTTATATAGTTTTATATAGTTTTACATTGGTTTATATAGTTTTATATAGTTTTATATTGTTCTAAATAGTTTCATATAGTTTTATATTGTTCTATATATTTTGATATAGATTTATATAGTTTTATATAGTTATATGCAGGTTTATTTAGTTTTATATAGTATTATACAGTTTTATATAGTTTTATATAGTTTTATATAGTATTATATAGTTTTATAGAGATTTATTAGTTTTATGTAGTTTTATATAGTTTTATATAGTTTTATGTAGTTTTATATAGTTTTATATAGTTTTATATAGTTTTATATAGTTTTATATAGTTTTATATTGTTCTATATGGTTTTATATAGATTGATATAGTTTTGTGCAGTTACATGTAGTTTTATATTGTTCTATATAGTTTTATATAGTTTTATATAGTTTTATATAGTTTTATGCAGGTTTATATAGTTTTATATAGTATTATACAGTTTTATATAGTTTTATATAGTTTTGTATAGTTCTACATAGTTTCATATCGCTTTATATAGTTTTATTTTGTTCTATATAGTTTTATATAGTTTTATATAGTTTTATACGGTTTTAAATACTTTTACAGACTTCTATATTATTTTATATAGTTTTATATAATTTTTTATAGTTTCATATAGTTCTATATAGTATTATATAGTCTTATATGGTTTTATAGAGTTTTATTAGATTTATATAGCTTTATATAGTTTTATATATTTTTATGTAGTTTTTTATAGTTTTATATAGTTTTATATTGTTCTATATGGTTCTACATAGTTTCATATAGATTTATATAGCTTTATATAGTTTTATATAGTTTTATATGGTTTCATATAGTTTCATATAGTATTATATAGTTTCTTATAGTTTTATATGGTTTTATTAGTTTTATATAGTTTTATATAGTTTTA
This sequence comes from Nomia melanderi, assembly GCF_051020985.1. Classification (NCBI taxonomy): domain Eukaryota; kingdom Metazoa; phylum Arthropoda; class Insecta; order Hymenoptera; family Halictidae; genus Nomia; species Nomia melanderi. Next base: position 98,467 of record NW_027475257.1, on the reverse strand, counting down.
TATAGTTTTATATAGTTTTATATAGCTTTATATTGTTTTATATAGTTTTGTGTAGTTTTATATAGTTTTATATAGTTTTATATAGTTTTATATGGTATTATATAGGTTTATATAGTTCTATATAGTTTTATATAGTTGTATGCAGGTTTATATAGTTTTATATAGTTTCATATGGTTTTATATAGTATTATATAGTTTTATATAGCTTTATATAGTATAATATAGTTTTATGTGGTATTATATAGTTTTATACAGTTTTATTAGTGATATATAGTTCTATATAGTTTCATATAGTTTTATTAGTTTTATACACTTTTATAGTTTTATATAGTTTTATATAGTTTTATATAGTTTTATATAGTTTTATATAGTTTTATATAGCTTTATATATTTTTATATAGTTTTATATTGTTCTATATAGTTTTATATAGTTTTATATAGTTTTATGCAGCTTTATATAGTTTTAAATAGTGTTACATAATTTTATATAGTTTTATACAGTTTTATATAGTTTTATATAGTTTTATATAGCTTTATATAGTTTTATATAGTTTTATATTGTTCTATATAGTTTTATATAGTTTTATATAGTTTTATGCAGTTTTATATAGTTTTAAATAGTGTTACATAGTTTTATATAGTTTTATACAGTTTTATATAGTTTTATATAGTTTTATGTAGCTTTATATAGTTTTATATTGTTTTAAATTGTTCTATATAGTTTTATATAGTTTTATGTAGTTTTATGCAGCTTTATATAGTTTTAAATAGTGTTACATAGTTTCATATAGTTTTATATAGTTTTATATTGTTCTATATGGTTTTATATAGTTTGATATAGTTTTGTGCAGTTTCATATAGTTTTATATTGTTCTATATAGTTTCATATAGTTTTATATAGTTTTATATAGTTTAAAGCAGGTTCATATAGTTTTATATATTATCATACAGTTTTATATAGTTTTATATAGTTTTATATAGTATTATATAGTTTTATATAGTTTTATACAGTTTTATTAGTTTTATATGGATTTATACAGTTTCATATAGTTTTATATAGTATTATATAGTTTTATAAAGTTTTATTAGTTTAATATAGTTTAATATCCTTTTATATAGTTTTATATAGTTTTATATAGTTTTATATAGTTTTATATACTATTATATAGTTTTATATGGTTTTATATAGTTTTATTAGATTTATATAGCTTTATATAGTTTTATATATTTTTATGTAGTTTTTTATAGTTTTATATAGTTTTATATTGTTCTATATGGTTCTACATAGTTTCATATAGATTTATATAGCTTTATATAGTTTTATATAGTTTTATATGGTTTCATATAGGTTCATATAGTATTATATAGTTTCTTATAGTTTTATATGGTTTTATTAGTTTTATATAGTTGTATATAGTTTTATATAGTTTTATATAGTTTTATATAGTTTGATATAGTTTTATATAGTTTAACATTGTTTTAATGGATTTATATAGTTTTATATAGTTTTGTAAAGTTTTATATCCTTTTATATAGTTTTATATAGTTTCATATAGTTTTGTATAGTTTCTTATAGTTTTATTAGTTTTACGTACTTTTACATAGTTGTATATAGTTTTATATAGTTTTATATTGTTATATAGTTGTATATAGTTTTATATAGTTTTATTAGTTTTGTATAGTTTTATATAGTTTTATATAGTTTTGTATTATTTTATATAGTTTTGTAACGATTTATATATTTTTATATAGTTTTATTTAGTCTTATATAGTTTTATATAGTTTTATATAGTTTTATATAGTTGTATATAGTTGTATATAGTTGTATATAGTTGTATATAGTTTTATATAGTTTTATATAGTTTCATATAGTTTTATATAGTTTCATATAGTTTTATACAGCTTTATATAGTTTTATATAGTTTTATAGTATAGCTTCTCGTCCTTATGGCTAAGATCAATGTGTAACTGCATAACACACATCCAGATCACTTCCCGGCCTTATGACTAAGATCAAAGTGTACTCGCATAACACACATCCAGATCGCTTCTCGGCCTTATGGCTACGATCAAAGGGTACTCGCATAACCAAAATCCAGATCGCTTCTCGGCCTTATGGATAGGCTCAAAATGTACTCGCATAACACACATCCAGTTCGCTTCTCGGTCTTATGGACAAGATCAAAGTGTACTCGTATAACGCACATCCAGATCAGTTCTCGGCCTTATGGCTAACACCAATGTGTATTCGAATAAACCAAATCCAGGTCGCTTCTCGTCCTAATGGCTAAGATCAAAGTGGTATCGAATAACCTAAATCCAGACCGCTTCTGGTTCTTATCGCTAACATCAATGTGTTCTCGCAAAACGGACAACCAGATCTCTTGTCGGCCTTATAGCTAAGATCAAAGTGTACTCGCATAACACACATGGGGGTCGCTTGTCGGCCTTACGGCTCAGATCAAAGTGTACTCATATAACACACATCCAGATCGCAACTCGGCATTATGGCTAAGTTCAAAGTGTACGCACATAACACATGGGAGTACACTTTGATCACAGCCATAAGGCCGAGAAGCGATCTGGATTTGTGTGATGCGCGTAAACATTGATCTTAGCCATAAGGCCGAGGAGCGATCTGGATGTTTGTTATGCGCCTACACTTTGTTCCTAACCATATGACCGAGAAGCGATCTGGATTTGGGATATTCGAGTACACATTGATCGTAGCCATAAGGCGGAGAAGCGATGTGGATGACTGTTATCTGAGGACACTTTGAACTTAGCCATAAGGCCGAGAAGCGACCTGCATGAGTATTATGCGAGTACACTTTGATCTTAGCCATAAGGTTGTCAAACGATCGGGATGTGTGATATGCGAGTAGACTTTGGTCTTAGCCATTAGGGCGAGAAGCGATCTCTTTGTGTGTTATGTGAGTACTCTTTGATCATAGCCATAATGCCGAGAAGCGACCTGGATGTGTGTCATGCAAGTACACTTTGATCTTAGGCATAAGGCCGAGAAGCAATCTGGATGTGTGTTATGCGAGTACACTTTGATCATAGCCATAAGGCCGAGAAGCGACCAGAATGTGTGTTATGCAAGTACACTTTGATCTTAGCCATAAGGCCGAGAAGCAGTCTGGATGTTTGTTATTCGAGTACACTTTGATCTATGCCATACGACCGACAAGATATCTGGATTTGACTTATTCGAGTTCACGTTGATCTTTGCAATAACTCGGAGAAGCGATCTGGATATGGGTTATGGGAATACACTTTGATCTTAGACATATGGCCGAGGAGCGATCTGGATGTGAGTTGTGCGTGTAGACTTTTATCTTATCCATAAGTCAGAGAAACGATTCAGATATTTTGTATGCGTGTACACTTTCATCTTAGTCATAAGGCCGAGAACCGATCTGAGTATATAATAAGCGCGTACACTCTGATCCCAGCACTAAGGCAGAGAAGCGAACTGGATGTGTAATATACGTATGCACTTAGATCATAGCCATAAGGCCGAGAAGCGATCTGGATTTATATTATGCGTGTACACTTTGATCTCAGCCATAAGGAAGAGAAGATATCTGGACCTGTGGTATGCGAGTACAGGTTGTGACTAAACGTCAGATCCGAGATGTGTTCTACGCTAACTGTTATTCGCATACCACAAACCCACATCACTTCTCGGGCATACGGTTAATATCATTGTGTCAACGCATAATACAGACCCAGGTCGTGTCTCTGCCTTATGGCTAAGATAAGCGGGTACTCGCATAGCACAGATCCATATCTCTTCTGCGCATTAGGGCTAAAGCTATATAGATCAATGCGGAACTATATCAAACTGGATCAAACAATATGAAACCATATAAGGCTACATAAAACTGTATAAAACTATATAAAACTATATTAAACTATATAAAACTAATAAAACTATGTAAAACTATGTAAAACTATATAAAACTATATAAAACTATATAAAACTATATAAAAGTATATAAAACTAATTAAACTGTATGAATCTATATCATACTATATATAACTATATGAAACCATGTAAAACTGGATAAAACTATATAAAACTGTATAAAACTATATAAAACTAATAAGACTATATAAAAACTATATGGAACTATATAAAACTAATAAAACTATAGGAAACTGTATAAAACTATATAAAACAATATAAACTATATAAAACTATCTGAAACTATTTAAAACTATTTCGAACTATATAAAACCATATAACACTACATGAGACAATATCAATCTATATAAAACTTTAGAAAACTATGTAAAATTATATAAAACTATGTAAAACTATGTAAAACTATATAAAACTATATAACACTATATAACACTATATGAAACTAATAAAACTATATAAAACTGTATAAAACTAGATGAAACTATATAAAACTATTTATAAAACTATATAAAACTATATAAAACAATATAAATCAGTTAAAACTATATGAAACTGTATAAAACAACACAAATCAGTATATAACTATATAAAACTATATAAAACTATGTAAATCTATACAAAACTATGTAAAACTGTGTAAAACTAAATAAATCTATTAAAACTATATAAAACTATATAAAACAATATAAAACTATTTAAAACTATGTAAAACTATATAAAACTATATAATTCTATTAAAGCTGTATTAAACTATATAAAACTATATAAATCTATTAAAACTATATTAAACTATATAAAACTACACAAAACAATATCAGTCTATATAAAAGTATATAAAACTGTATAAAACTTATAAAAGTATATAAAACTATATAAAACTATATAAAACTAACAAATCGATATAAAACCTAATAAAACAAAATAAAACTATATAAAACTATATGAAACTATGTAAAACTATATAAAACTATATAAAACTATATGAAACTATACAAAACTATATAAAACTATATAAAACTATATAAAACTATATAAAACTATATAAAACTATATAAAACTATATAAAACTATACAAATCTATATAAAACTATATAAAACTATATAAAACTATGTAAAACTATATAAAATTATATAAACTATATAAAACAAATAAAACTATATGAAACTACATAGGACTATATAAAACTATATAGAACTATATAAAACCATATAAAACTAATAAAAGCGCTTTATTTTCAACAAGTGTTCCCCCGGCCTTACAGTGCTCCGCCGAGGGTAAATATACAATAGCGCCTTTATGGCGAAGGCTTTTTTTTTTTAAAATAATAGTTTGATATATAAATATATCTTAAATTAGTAGGGTATTTACAATTGTGGCTATTTTAATTTTAGAGTAGTGTTAAATAAATAAATATGATTGAATAAATAGTGGACAAACAAACGTGTAGAATATGTTACATAGCCAGTTCCCAGGAGGATAGTTCCCGGGTCTTCGCCATTTACATTGATAAAACAAAAATAAGTAAATAAAATAGATACATGGATAATGAGAAGAATAACATAAAATAATATAAATAAACATTACAAGGCATATAGATAAATAAACATATCGAAAATAAATAGATAGACAATACTAGATAAATATCACAAGAGTAAATAATAAATAGGTAACGCAAAAATAAACAGGTACATAGACAAGTAATAGTAAATAAATAATGATAAATAAATAAATAATAATAAATAAATGAATATCAATAAATAAATAAATAATAATAAATAAATAAATAGCAATAAATAAATAAATAATAAATAAATAAATAGCAATAAATATATAAATAATAATAAATAAATAGCAATAAATAAATAAATAATAAATAAATAAATAGCAATGAATAAATAAATAATAATAAATAAATAAATACATATCACAGAAGTAAATAGATACATGCCTATATGACAATAAATATAAAGAATAAATTAATACGCAGATAGCAGCAAGAGTGGTTAATAGAGTGAGCAGGGCGTGTGCGTGTGTTAGAGTGCATAGAGGCGGTAAGCATAGTGTCGGAGGGGGGACGGCGTAAGCAGGGGTTAGAATAGTAAATCTTGAATATAGTGTAAGTACATTAGATGCTTAAAATTGTAAATAGATAGCGGTTAGTCCAGTGTTGTAAAATAAAAACAGAAATGAAATGAAGTCAGTTAAATTAAAAGTTAATGGTTAATGGCTAGAGAGTGTGTTATAGAAAAATAGAAAAATAGAAAAATAGAAAAGTAGAATACTTGGCAGATAGAACCAGTGTCCCATTGTTCCCTGTGTTAGTCAATAGTAAAATAATAGATAGAATAGGATCCAATGTGATGGCCCGAAGTAAATATAGTAATTAAACAGATCAGCTAAGTAGGTAAGTAGATATATAATCATGTACAGTTGAATAATAAATATGTATATAAATAAATAAATAAGATAAATAAGTGGGTAGTTAGGTAGGTAATAAATAGATGTGTACATAAATAAATAGAATAAATAAATAAGTATGTAAATATTGAATAAATAAAATAAATAAAATGAATAGTTAATTAGTTAAATAAATAATAAATAGATATGTAAATAAATAGGTAAAATAACTAAAATGAATAGTTAATTAGTTAAATAAATAATAAATAGATATGTAAATAAATAGGTAAAATAAATAAAATGGGTCGTTAAATTAATAAATAAATATGTAAATAAATAAGTAAAGTAAATAAAATGGATCGTTAACTTAATAAATAAATATGTAAATAAATAAAGAGGGTAGTGAATTGATAAAATATAGAATTTATGGTTGCGTGAAATGGTTTAAATGACTAGATTGAGGTACAATGTGGTACCTAGGTTCTATCAAGTTTAGTGATTTGTACTTACACTGCCGCCGCATACCCCTGGTATTTTCACCGCCTACGTCAGGGGAGTTGACCCCCGCAGATTTTCATTAGGTCGGCCTGGATCAAGGGCCGGGACATCCGGTGAGTGCCTCGCGATACTGGCGAACTCCCGATACGTGCTCCACGTAGATATCCCGGCTCTACCGGACAGTCTCCGACACAATGAGCCGGCGCATCAGAGATGCGTACCGATTACCGATACGCAAGATCTTCAACACCGACTCATTGGCCGGATCCCACGAGCCGAGGGCACCGACGACGATCGCGGAGACAGCCACCCGATAACCGCGCCCTCCGAGAACGTCGGCCAGGGGCTTATACTTCTGTATCTTTCACGCCCTGGCCTCCTCGAATGAAATATATTCGTTCTCGAAGGGCACGGTAACATCGACGATGACGATGCTCCTTGAGGGCTCGTGCCTGACAACGATGTCAAGCCTAAGAGCCCCCAGATCCCCGTCGATGCCCTCGACCGTCCGGTTAACTCTTAATTCCCCTGGGAGCCGGCAGGCCTTAGCGATGCGGGAAACCACCTTCTCGTGGCGAAGTTGCCAGGCCGCCGAATGCAGACGACAGTGGCAAAGGACGTGGGGAAGGGATTCGAGCTCCGCCCCACAGCGCCGGCAACGCTTATCACCCTCACCCCAGCGTCTTGCTCCGTTAAGAGGCAAGACGTCAAGGCGAGCTCGGTGAATGAAGCGCCAATCGGCGAAGCGGGTGAAGTTGCCGCCGCGGAGGAAGTGGTTTGAGGCACCACTCCGCGATGACACCCCTAACACCTTCGCCTGGTCCTTATTACGCTGAAGGCGTTGGTGGTAATATTCTACCACTGCCATCCGCAATCGGCGGATTATCTGGCCCCTCGCCACGGGCGGGACAATGGTCTCCCGATCGCGAGAACCCCTGAGCGTAATCGCGAGCTCACATCACGCCACGCTCCACTGCCAACGCAATCCGAGCAGGTCCCGACTCCTGCGTGCCGCGTTCCGTGCCCTCGACCACAGCGAAGAAATGTCCCCCCCGTCCCTGGCGAAGTACCCCTCCAGCGAACCAGAGAGGTACTCGGCCAGGTCATTGTTCGACGGGTTGGTATGACCGATCTTCCTGGCTACAGCCTCGCGCAGCGAGTTCCAGGCCAACTCCCTGACCACCGTATCATCCGCCGTCAAAAGACGGAACGCATGAGCGATGGTCAGGACGTCGGCCATGTCAGCAAGCGGAAGCAGTCCATATCCCCCGGACTGGGTGGGAGGTAGACTACTTCCGCGCTGGCCCGCTGCGGGATGTTGAGCCAGGACTTGGCCATACGTCGAATCTCTTTGTTGACAGTAATTAAGGGACGTTTCTCCGCGTGTGCTCCCCGCAGGTAGAAGTCGAGGCGTGGCAGTATAAAAGCTGCCACGGTCTCGGCCTTCTGCCACGGGGCCAAGAGGGAACGGTCGACGGCCTGCAGGTCCTGGACCAGCTCTTCGATCGTCAACAGTGGGGTTTAACGGACCTGAAACCCGGTGGGAACGCCCAGGTGTTCGTAGGGCTCACCGGCTGCCAGGGCGCGCATTTCCTGACCCTGGATGGTGAAACGAGTGGCACGGATCCCGCGCGGCCCCCTACCACGATGGTGGAGGGTCGCGCATTTTGCGGGATTAAACCGCAATCCGATGACACTCGCCGCAGCATCCACTGCCTTTAGCAGCGTTTCCATGCCCTCCGGGGTGTCGGCGATCAACGCGAGATCGTCCGCGTACGCCAGGACACTATGCCGATGGCCGTGCAATGTGTAACCCGCCGAGGTTCCGGTAGCTGCGCGCAGCACCGGTTCCAGGGCGAGGTTAAACGCCACAGGGCTCATCGGACAGCCCTGGCGCACCCCGGAGAGGATGGGAACGGGGTCTGTAAACCCATCGGCTGTCCGCACCCGTGTGGTGCAACCGTGGTACATACTCTTCAGAATATTCTGAACAGTAGAGGGAACCCCGGCCTCCACGAAGGATTGGTAGATGGAAGCGTGGGGGACCGAGCCGAACGCGTTCGACAGGTCCAGCCACGCCACCACCACCTGACGCCCCCACCTGCGAGCGTCTGTAAGGGCCCCCTGCAGCACGAAGTTATGTTCATAACACCCCTCGTACGGCAGCAAGCCTTTTTGCGCGGGACTTAGGCGCTTGTTCTGGACCGACCACGCGACGAGACGGTCAGCCAGAACAGCGGCGAAGAGCTTCGGGGTCGTGTCAGACATGGCCAGCGGTCGCCAGTTTTGACAGGTCGTCGCGATCGCCCTTTTTGTGCACAAGCACAGTGTTGGAAATTTTCCAACACGAGGGGACCGACTCCAGACGAAGACACAAATTGAACAAAGAGGTCAGCAAATGTGACCCCGGATCTGCCCTTTTTAGATCATTGTAAGTTAGACCATCGGGACCGGGCGCAGAGTTTGTCATACGCCTGATCCGACGATCTACCTCACTCACTTCGAAGAGCTTCACCAAGGCCACATTGCTGGCCTCGTCTGGAGCCTCGATGGATGGCGGGGGAGGGCTAGCTCCCAGGTTCCCCGCCGGTAAATACATGTTGAGGAAGTACTCATGTACCCTGTCCTTGGGCACTTTGCAGTGCAAGGACGGGCCCATGAGCACCTCCTGAACAGCACGCCGGCGGTTCTGCCTGAAGAGCCGTTGTATCCGCGTAGCCTCCCTTACCTGGTCTCCCCGCGTTGGTCCACCTGCCAACGCAGGACGATCGCGGTGACCGTTCGAACCGCGAGCCGCTTGGTCGCCCGACACGCCCCTAGCTCTCGCACGCCGTTGGGGCCTACCCGTCCCGCCCCCTCTCGTGGTCGGTCCCTCGACTCTGAAGCCCTGAAGGTTTGCTGCGATTTCACTCGCAACATCCTCCAGCTGCTCCAGGGAGCCAGCGTTCTGCGCAATGCCGATCAGCAACTCTCTCTCCGAAGGAAACGCTTCCCCGACCAAAGGCCGGATGGCGCCCCTTCTTCGAGAGGGATGCCCGGATGCCGCAGGACGCCTGGGCTCACGAGGTCCCGAGGCACGCGATAGTGCGGTCGCCTCCGTCGAGGAGGCAGGAGCACCCCTCACGGTTACATCAACGGTGACGGGCCTCCGATTATCCCGCCCCGCGCGATTTAAAACTACCCCTTCCCGCAAAGTAAAAAGGGAGCCGGGGGCACTACGTGAGACGCTCGGGAGTAGCGAAGGGCTAAACGATGTTACGCTAATCACCGAGGGCGCCCCGGTGCACCCTGCTCCAGGCCGATGCGCTTTATTGTGCGCGGCGCTGTTGTTGTTGTTGCTGCTGCTGCTGCTGCCCGGTGGCGGCCGGGCGGGGGACTTTTCTCGCGGTGGTAGAGGAGGCGTCGTCGTCCTCTTCTCTGGCGGCAGCGGCTGTGCCTCCTCTTCGGACGACGAGCTCGACGACAGGATCCCGCGGTGGTGGCGTCGGCGGGATCCAGCGGCGATTCGCCACGGCTCCGGTGATGATTCCGGGGTTGCGGCTGCCCCTGCCGGCTGCGGCACCTCCACCCTTTCGATAGGTGGGAGGAGCGGGGCCGCTGGAGATGGTGGTAGCGGCCTGGCCACCATCGCTCCTCCTACAATAGGCAGGGGGGTCATTATCGGCCCCCCGCTGCAGGTGGTGGTAACGGTGGAGGTGCACAACGTCACCATACTCGCCGACGTTACCGGTAACGGAGCCCCCTGCTCGCCGCGGATGGTCGGCGGCGTCCTGGGGCTCCGGTGCTTCCTCGGTGGGGGCTGCGTCTTGGTGGTGGTGGTGATGGCCCGGGCAGTGTAGGGGTGGCCCGGGTTGCTGTACGCAGCCCCCTTTCCGGCGCGACGTCTATCGGCGAGGGAGGTGACGTGTGGGAAGGGGCGCCCGCTGTGACGGCGGCGTATGATGGCGAAGCCGCTGTCCTTACCCCCGAGGGTTTCCTTTGGGCGGCCCGAGGTGGTGATGGGCCGCTGGAGGGACTCTTCCCTTGAGCCACCGCCCTTGGAGATGGAGTTTGGGCGGTGGGTGTCCCTCCTAATCTCGGGGGCGTTCTTCTGGCTCCGGTCGGAGCCGCTACCGTCCCCCGGGTGGTGGTGGTGGTGGTTCTTCTGCCCACCTCCACCGGGGCGCTGGCACCCCTCGTACCCCGTGTCACCCACCCTTGGGTGGTGGTGGGCGGGGTCTTGACGGGCGGGGTCCTCGCTGGAGGGGTGCCAGTCGATCCCCTGGTAGCGGGGGCCGCTCTTCTGCCCGGTGGGGTGGGCCTCGATGTGGTAGCGGCTAAGGGACCGGAGCCTCTCCTCGTAGCAGGCGCCCTTGCAGCCGGCGGCGATGTCCTTGGGGCAGCCGACCCCGATCGCCGCGGCGAGCTGCCGCTCTTCTGGACCGGTGGCGTCCCCTTAGGTCTGGGGTAGGTTGGTTGGGTGGGGGGCGCGGGCGCGGGCCGGGCGCTGGTGGTGGGCCCAATCGTTATTGTTAACGTTGGGGTGCCGGACGGCGGCGTGCGATACGACGTCGTCATAGCCGTCGCCGCCGCCGTTACCAGCACCCCACGCAACGTAGTTTGTTTAGGGGCCCACGCCTTGCCCCCCGTCCCCAGCGGTCTCGTTGTCGTCGTCTTCGTCGTCGTCCTCGTTGTCCTCCTTGTTCTTCCCGTCGTCATTGTTGCTGTTGTTGTTGCTGTTGTTGTTGCCGCTGCCGCCATTGCGCACCGCGTCGTGTAGGTGGTGGTGGCCGTCCCCGTAGAATCCCTCGCCGTTGTAGGGGTGTGGGTGGGCGGGGGCGGGGCGGCGACGTCGCGACGCACGTCGAATGCGGGGGCGGGGACTGGGCCGCCAAATTGGCAGCAGCTAATGCAGCAGCGCGCGGTTCTGCGGGGGCGGATGTCGCGGAACCCCCCCGACGCGAAGTGTTGCTTGAACCGGTCGCGCCCGTCACGGGAGGTGCACAAGTCCCACTCGGACTGTTCTGTTGGCCGGAACTATGAATATGGCCGTGGTGCAGCTTCACCGCCTTGAGAGGATATCTCCCTTCGCCGGTGAAGCTGCACTCACGGCACTTATACGTTACTACAACGCCCGGATGATGTTTCCGGGCGTGCTTCGTCAAGTCCGAGTGGGACCTGTACACGCCACTCATCCTGATCCCGGGGACACCGAAGCAGGCAGGGCATCGGAACTCCGCCGGGAAGGGAAACTCTATCACCAGGGCGAGATTATTACTCCCCTCGGTAGTGCAGGAGGTGATCATCGCACTATCACCGCGGTCCTGCATCGCTCTTAAGACTAAGTCCTACGCTACGAGTGAGACAGAAGAAGAAAGAGACAGAGTTGCTGTGGCAAATATTTCTAAGTGCCACAGCGAGGCGAAACGGGGAAGATAGACTAAGTGGGAATGACAGAGGAAGAGAAGAGAAAACTAAGTCCGAAAGCGACAGAAGGAATACCGCCACGCGCTAACACCCTACTGACTCCGCCGGCGCTAAGTCCGGTGTCGAAGACTGCCTGGAAAAATGACAGCCTCCGACGTGGCAGTCGGTAGGGAGACTAACGGATGACGGTTGCGGAGGAGTGCAGCGATCTCGATGGAGGAAGAGCGACGGGATCGCCCACTCCACCGAGGACTGCACAGGGGTTGCACCGCAGGCGGGCCGACCTGACGTCCACTCACTAACGGGTGAGTGGAGTCACCCTCCACGCGGGCGGTGACTGAAGGGAGAAGAAGGAGGTGGAGGCGCCACTCGACTCGGACCTCACGCGTCCCGGTCCGTTGACACACCTCAACGGATGGAAGCGATCGGAGGAGCGGGTGGACGCGTAGGGGTAAGGTAGAGGACTACCGACGATGATTCGAGCACCGCAGACGGCTGGAGACCGGCTGCATTACCCTCCTCACTGCCGGGGGGATAGAAAGAAAAGAGAGACTCACTCGGCGCAGGAGTCCAGCGATGCAGGAGCGCTCTCCGAGGGGAATAACACCTCGCTCCTGATTCCTGATCCAGCGGTGGTAGAGGTGGATCATGCGAGCCGTCCTTCCCGTCGGCGTCGTCGATGGCCAAGTCCTGGTGGGTCGTAGCGGTGGAAGTTGACCCACGTAGAGGAAGACCAGGGTGTCCAGGCAGGCCAGGGATGGTGGTTGGTCCTAAGTGGAGTCCTGGACCCTCGGTAGACCCTGGTCGTCCTCTCCCTCGGCTGTCCTCGGAAGCAGGATACGTGGAGGTGCGCTGGTGGTCCTCCCGCGCAAGCTCGATCCGGTCCAGCGGCGAAGGCACTTATTACACTTCACCGCACAACACCTCGAGCACTGATCGTGTACAGACCTTGCCGCGCACACGCCCGATCGCAACTCGGCCCGCACTGTTGCGTAGTACCGCGGCGGGTGAATTTACCGCGTTTTCGGGTACTTCGCGGAGTCAGAATACCAGGGGACTAGTTTTTGGAGTCCAGCGAGCCGATCCGGCAATTAGAAAAAGGTAGGAGCTCAATTGCAGCGCAAATTGAGCCGTTTCCGGCGGCACTGCAGTACCGGACCGACGCGCGGCGGAAGTGGAGCGAGCCCCAGCGATCCACCTGACTCCAAAAATCAGGTTAATATTCTGACTCCGCGATACGGAGTGTAACAGATATTAAGCTGATAAGAACAGATAAAAGGCGTTTATTTCCAACTACACTTTGATCTTAGCCATAAGGCCGAGAAGCGATCTATAAATGATAAACTATATAAAACAAATAAAACTGTATGAAACTATATAGGACTATATAAAACTATATAAAACTACATAAAACTATATAAAACTATATAAAACTATATAAAACTGTATAAAAGTATATAAAACTATATAAACCTATATAAAATTATATAAAACTATATAGAACAGTATAAAACTATACAAAACTATGTAAAACTATACAAAACTATGTAAATCGACATAAAGCTTATGGAAAACGATATAAAACTTTATAAAACTATGTAAAACTAATAAAACTGTATAAAACTATATAAAGCTATGTAAAACTATATAAAACTATATAAATCTATATACAACTATGTGAAACTATATAAAACTATGTAAAACTATATAAAACTAATAAAACTATATAAAACTACATAAAACGATATAAAACTATATAAAACTATATAAAACTATATTAAACTATATAGAACTATATAAAACTATACAAAACTATATGAAACTATACAAAACTATATAAAACTATGTAAAACTATATGAAATTATATAGGGCTATATAAAACTATGTAGAACTATATAAAACCATATAAAACTAAACAAAACTATGTAAAACTATACAAAACTATGTAAATCGACATAAAACTATGGAAAACGATATAAAACTTTATAAAACTGTGTAAAAGTATATAAAACTATATAAACCTATATAAAATTATATAAAACTATATAGAACAGTATAAAACTATACAAAACTATGTAAAACTATACAAAACTATGTAAATCGACATAAAGCTTATGGAAAACGATATAAAACTTTATAAAACTATGTAAAACTAATAAAACTGTATAAAACTATATAAAGCTATGTAAAACTATATAAAACTATATAAATCTATATACAACTATGTGAAACTATATAAAACTATGTAAAACTATATAAAACTAATAAAACTATATAAAACTATGTAATACTAATAAAACTATATGAAAATATACAAAACAATATAAAACTACTAAAACTATATAAAACTATATAAAAATATATAAAACTATATGAAACTATATGAAACTATACAAAAATATATAAAACTATATAAAACTGTATAAAAGTATATAAAACTATATAAACCTACATAAAATTATATAAAACTATATAGAACAGTATAAAACTATACAAAACTATGTAAAACTATACAAAACTATGTAAATCGACATAAAACTATGGAAAACGATATAAAACTTTATAAAACTATGTAAAACTAATAAAACTGTATAAAACTATATAAAGCTATGTAAAACTATATAAATCTATATACAACTATGTGAAACTATATAAAACTATGTAAAACTATATAAAACTAATAAAACTATATAAAACTATGTAATACTAATAAAACTATATGAAAATATACAAAGCAATATAAAACTACTAAAACTATATAAAACTATATAAAAATATATAAAACTATATGAAACTATATGAAACTATACAAAAATATATAAAACTATATAAAACTGTATAAAAGTATATAAAACTATATAAACCTACATAAAATTATATAAAACTATATAGAACAGTATAAAACTATACAAAACTATGTAAAACTATACAAAACTATGTAAATCGACATAAAACTATGGAAAACGATATAAAACTTTATAAAACTATGTAAAACTAATAAAACTGTATAAAACTATATAAAGCTATGTAAAACTATATAAAACTATATAAATCTATATAAAACTATGTAAAAGTATATAAAACTATGTGGAACTATATAAAACTAATAAAACTATATAAAACTACATAAAACGATATAAAACTATATAAAACTATATAGAACTATATAAAACTATGTAATACTAATAAAACTATATGAAAATATACAAAACAATATAAAACTACTAAAACTATATAAAACTATATAAAAATGTATAAAACTATATAAAACTATATGAAACTATACAAAACTATATAAAACTATATAAAACTATATTAAACTATATAGAACTATATAAAACTATACAAAACTATATGAAACTATACAAAACTATATAAAACTATGTAAAACTATATGAAATTATATAGGGCTATATAAAACTATGTAGAACTATATAAAACCATATAAAACTAAACAAAACTATGTAAAACTATACAAAACTATGTAAATCGACATAAAACTATGGAAAACGATATAAAACTTTATAAAACTGTGTAAAACTAATAACACTGTATAAAACTATATAAAGATATGTAAAACTATATAAAACTATATGAAAATATACAAAACTATATAAACATATATAAAAATATATAAAACTATATAAAACTATATGAAACTATACAAAACAATATAAAACTATATAAAACTATATAAAACTATATAAAACTATATAAAACTACATAAAACTATATAAAACTATATAAAACTATATAAAACTGTATAAAACTATATAAAACTATATAAACCTATATAAAATTATATAAAAATATAGAAAACTATAGAAAACTAAATAAATCTATATAAAACTATATAAGACTATATATAACTATATAAAACTATATTAAACTATATAAAACTATATAAAAGTATATAAAACTAATAAAACTATATAAAAGTAATAGAACTATATGAATCTATATAGAACTATATGAAACTATATAGAACTATATCAAACTGTATAAAACTAAATAAAACTATATAAAACTATATAAAACTATATAAAACTAATAAAACTATATGAAACTATATAAAACTATATAAAACTATATAAAATTAATAAAACTATATAAAACTAATATAACAATATGAAACTATATAGAACTATATAAAACTATATAACACTAATAAAACTGTATAAAACTATATGACACTATATAAAACTATATAAAACTATTTAAAACTATTTGAAACTATGTAAAACTATGTGATACTACATAAGACTATATCAATCTATATAAAACTGTATAAAAACTTATAAAACTATATAAAACTATATAATACTATATAAAACTATATAAAACTATATAAAACTATATAAAACTGTATAAAAGTATATAAAACTATATAAACCTATATAAAATTATATAAAACTATATAGAACAGTATAAAACTATACAAAACTATGTAAAACTATACAAAACTATGTAAATCGACATAAAGCTTATGGAAAACGATATAAAACTTTATAAAACTATGTAAAACTAATAAAACTGTATAAAACTATATAAAGCTATGTAAAACTATATAAAACTATATAAATCTATATACAACTATGTGAAACTATATAAAACTATGTAAAACTATATAAAACTAATAAAACTATATAAAACTATGTAATACTAATAAAACTATATGAAAATATACAAAACAATATAAAACTACTAAAACTATATAAAACTATATAAAAATATATAAAACTGTATAAAACTATATGAAACTATACAAAAATATATAAAACTATATAAAACTGTATAAAAGTACATAAAACTATATAAACCTACATAAAATTATATAAAACTATATAGAACAGTATAAAACTATACAAAACTATGTAAAACTATACAAAACTATGTAAATCGACATAAAACTATGGAAAACGATATAAAACTTTATAAAACTATGTAAAACTAATAAAACTGTATAAAACTATATAAAACTATATAAATCTATATAAAACTATGTAAAAGTATATAAAACTATGTGGAACTATATAAAACTAATAAAACTATATAAAACTACATAAAACGATATAAAACTATATAAAACTATATAGAACTATATAAAACTATGTAATACTAATAAAACTATATGAAAATATACAAAACAATATAAAACTACTAAAACTATATAAAACTATATAAAAATATATAAAACTATATAAAACTATATGAAACTATACAAAACTATATAAAACTATATAAAACTATATTAAACTATATAGAACTATATAAAACTATACAAAACTATATGAAACTATACAAAACTATATAAAACTATGTAAAACTATATGAAATTATATAGGTCTATATAAAACTATGTAGAACTATATAAAACCATATAAAACTAAACAAAACTATGTAAAACTATACAAAACTATGTAAATCGACATAAAACTATGGAAAACGATATAAAACTTTATAAAACTGTGTAAAACTAATAACACTGTATAAAACTATATAAAGCTATGTAAAACTATATAAAACTATATGAAAATATACAAAACTATATAAAAATATATAAAAATATATAAAACTATATAAAACTATATGAAACTATACAAAACTATATAAAACTATATAAAACTATATAAAACTATATAAAACTACATAATACTATATAAAACTATATAAAACTATATAAAACTGTATAAAAGTATATAAAACTATATAAACCTATATAAAATTATATAAAACTATATAGAACAGTATAAAACTATACAAAACTATGTAAAACTATACAAAACTATGTAAATCGACATAAAGCTTATGGAAAACGATATAAAACTTTATAAAACTATGTAAAACTAATAAAACTGTATAAAACTATATAAAGCTATGTAAAACTATATAAAACTATATAAATCTATATACAACTATGTGAAACTATATAAAACTATGTAAAACTATATAAAACTAATAAAACTATATAAAACTATGTAATACTAATAAAACTATATGAAAATATACAAAACAATATAAAACTACTAAAACTATATAAAACTATATAAAAATATATAAAACTATATAAAACTATATAAAACTATATAATACTATATAAAACTATATAAAACTATATAAAACTATATAAAACTGTATAAAAGTATATAAAACTATATAAACCTATATAAAATTATATAAAACTATATAGAACAGTATAAAACTATACAAAACTATGTAAAACTATACAAAACTATGTAAATCGACATAAAGCTTATGGAAAACGATATAAAACTTTATAAAACTATGTAAAACTAATAAAACTGTATAAAACTATATAAAGCTATGTAAAACTATATAAAACTATATAAATCTATATACAACTATGTGAAACTATATAAAACTATGTAAAACTATATAAAACTAATAAAACTATATAAAACTATGTAATACTAATAAAACTATATGAAAATATACAAAACAATATAAAACTACTAAAACTATATAAAACTATATAAAAATATATAAAACTATATAAAACTATATGAAACTATACAAAAATATATAAAACTATATAAAACTGTATAAAAGTACATAAAACTATATAAACCTACATAAAATTATATAAAACTATATAGAACAGTATAAAACTATACAAAACTATGTAAAACTATACAAAACTATGTAAATCGACATAAAACTATGGAAAACGATATAAAACTTTATAAAACTATGTAAAACTAATAAAACTGTATAAAACTATATAAAACTATATAAATCTATATAAAACTATGTAAAAGTATATAAAACTATGTGGAACTATATAAAACTAATAAAACTATATAAAACTACATAAAACGATATAAAACTATATAAAACTATATAGAACTATATAAAACTATGTAATACTAATAAAACTATATGAAAATATACAAAACAATATAAAACTACTAAAACTATATAAAACTATATAAAAATATATAAAACTATATAAAACTATATGAAACTATACAAAACTATATAAAACTATATAAAACTATATTAAACTATATAGAACTATATAAAACTATACAAAACTATATGAAACTATACAAAACTATATAAAACTATGTAAAACTATATGAAATTATATAGGTCTATATAAAACTATGTAGAACTATATAAAACCATATAAAACTAAACAAAACTATGTAAAACTATACAAAACTATGTAAATCGACATAAAACTATGGAAAACGATATAAAACTTTATAAAACTGTGTAAAACTAATAACACTGTATAAAACTATATAAAGCTATGTAAAACTATATAAAACTATATGAAAATATACAAAACTATATAAAAATATATAAAAATATATAAAACTATATAAAACTATATGAAACTATACAAAACTATATAAAACTATATAAAACTATATAAAACTATATAAAACTACATAAAACTATATAAAACTATATAAAACTATATAAAACTGTATAAAACTATATAAAACTATATAAACCTATATAAAATTATATAAAAATATAGAAAACTATAGAAAACTAAATAAATCTATATAAAACTATATAAGACTATATATAACTATATAAAACTATATTAAACTATATAAAACTATATAAAAGTATATAAAACTAATAAAACTATATAAAAGTAATAGAACTATATGAATCTATATAGAACTATATGAAACTATATAGAACTATATCAAACTGTATAAAACTAAATAAAACTATATAAAACTATATAAAACTAATAAAACTATATGAAACTATATAAAACTATATAAAACTATATAAAAGTATATAAAACTATATAAAACCATATATAGCTATATAGAACAGTATAAAACTATATAAAAATATATAAAACTATATAAAACTATATAAAACTATATAAAACTATGTAAAACTAATAAAACTATATAAAACTAATATAACAATATGAAACTATATAGAACTATATAAAACTATATAACACTAATAAAACTGTATAAAACTATATGACACTATATAAAACTATATAAAACTATTTAAAACTATTTGAAACTATGTAAAACTATGTGATACTACATAAGACTATATCAATCTATATAAAACTGTATAAAAACTTATAAAACTATATAAAACTATATAATACTATATAAAACTGTATAAAACTATGTAAAACTATATAAAGCGATGTAAAACTATATAAAACTATATAAAACTATATAAAAGTAAATAAATCTATATAAAACTATATAAAACTATATAAAAATATATAAAACTAATAAAAGTTTATGAAACTATATAGAACTATATAAAACTATATAAAAGTAAATAAATCTATATAAAACTATATAAAACAATATAAAACTATACAGGTCTATAGAACAATTTACAAATCTATTAAAACTATGTTAAACTACATAAAACAATATCAATCTATATAAAACTATAGAAAACTATATAAAACTACATAAAACCATATCAATCTATTAAAACAACACAAATCAATATAAAACTATATATAACTATATAAAACTATATAATACTATATGAAATTATATAAAACTAATAAAATTATATGAAACTATATAGAAATATATAAAACTATATGAAACTAATAAAACAATACAAAATGTTCTAACACGATATAAAACTATATAAATCTATATGAAACTATATAAATCTATATAAAATCATATAAAACTATATAAAACTAATAAAACTATATAGAATTATATAAAGCTATATAAAACTATATGAAGCTATGTAAAACTATATAAAACTATATAAAACTATATAAAACTGTATAACAATATATAATTATATACAACTATATAAAACAATTTAAAACTGTATAAAACAATATGAAACTATATAAAACTATTTAAAACTATATAAAACTGTATAAAAATATAAAACTGATAAAACTATATACAACTGTATAAAAATATAAAACTAATAAAACTATATGAAACTGTCGAGAACTATATAAAACTATGTAAAACTAATAAAACTATATAAAACTATATAAAACGTATAAAACTATATAAAACTATATAAAACTATATAAAACTATATAAAACTATGTAAAATTAATAAAACTATATAAAACTATATAAAACAATATAAAACTTTATAAAACTAGTAAAAGTATATAAAACTGTATAAAACTATATAAAACAATATAAAACTATATAAAACTATATAAAACTATATAAAGCTATGTAAAACTATATAATACTAAATAAAACTATATAAAACTATATAAAACTATATAAAACTATATAAAACTATATAAAACTGACAAAACTATATAAAACCTTATAAAGCTATATAAAACTATATAAAACTATATAAATCTATATAAAACTATGAAAAACTAATAAAACTATATAAAGCGATATATAGTCAGTAAAACTATATAAAATTATATGAAGCTATATAAAACTATATAAAACTATATAAACCTAATAAAACTATATAAAACTATTCAAAACTGCGAAAACTATATAAAACTATATCAATCTACATAAGACTAAGGAAAACTACGTAAAAATATATAAAACTATATAAAACTATATGAAACTGTACAAAACTATATAAAACTATGTAAAATCATAAAAAACTAATAATACTATATAAAACTACATATAACTATATAAAACTATATAAAACTATATAAAACTATATAAAACTATATAAAACTATATAAAACTACATAAAACTATATAAAACTACGTAAAAATAAGAAAACTATATAAAACTATATAAAACTATATAAAACTATATAAAACTATATAAAACTATATATAAAACTACATAAAACTATATAAAACTATATAAAACTATATAAAACTATATAGAACTACGTAAAACTATGTAAAACTACATAAAAATAATAAAACTATATAAAACTGCATAAAACTATATAAAACTATATATAAATAATAAAACTATATAAAACTATATTAAACTATATAAAACTGTATAAAACTATATTAAACTATATAAAACTGTATAAAACAATATCAATCTATGGCTAAGAGCAAAGTGTACTCGCATAACCCAAATCTAGATAGCTTCTTGGGCTTATGGCTAAGATCAAATTGTACTCGAATAACCCAAATACTGATCACTTCTCGGCCTTATGGCCAAGGTCAAAGTGTACTCGCATGACACACATCCTGTTCGCTACTCGCCCTTATGGCTAATATGAAGGTGTACTCACAAAACACACATCCAGATCGCTTCTCAACCTTATTGCTGGCATCAAAGGGTACTCGCATAACACACACCCAGATCGCTTCTCGGCCTCATGGCTAAGATCAACGTATACTCGAGTAACCCAAATCCAGATCGCTTCACGGCCTTATGGATAAGATCAAAGAGTAATCGAAGAAGACAAATCCAGAACGCATATCGGCCTTCTGGCTAAGATCATAGTGTACTCGCATTACACACATCCAGATCGCTGTCCGGCCTTATGAATAAGATCAAATTGTACTCGCATAACACCCATCCAGATCGCTTCTCGGCTTTATGGATAAGATCAAAGTGTAATCGAATAACCCAAACCCAGATCGCTTCTCGGCGTTATGGCTAAAATCAAAGTGTACTTGAATAACACACACCCAGATCGCTTCTCGGCCTTATGGCTAAGATCAAAGTGTACTCGCATAACACCCATCCAGATCTCTTCTCCGCCTTATGACTAAGATCAAAGTGTACTCGCATAACACAAATCCATATCGCATCTCGGCCTTATGGCTAAGATCAAATTTTACTCGAATAACCCAAATCCAGATCACTTCTCGTCCTTATGGCTAAGATCAAAGTGCACTCGCATAACAGACATCCAGATCGCTTCTCGGCCTTATGGTTTAGATCAAAGTGTACTGTCATAACACACATCCAGATCGCTCCTCGGCCTTGTGGCTAAGATCAAAGTGTATATAACTATTAATATTCTATCTATCTTACGGGACGGGAGGTATCCACTCAAGGTGGTGAAGCTGCACCACGGCCATATTCATAGTTCCGCCCACCAGAACAGTCCGAGTGGGACTTGTGCACCTCCCGTGACAGGCGCGACCGGTTCGAGCAACACTTCGCGTCGGGGGGGTTCCGCGACATCCGCCCCCGCAGAACCGCGCGCTGCTGCATTAGCTGCTGCCAATTTGGCGGGCCAGTCCCCGCCCCCGCAAACGACGTGCGCCGCGACGTCGCCGCCCCCGCCCCCGCCCACCCACACCCACACGCATACAACGGCGAGGGATCCAACGGGGACGGCCACCACCACCTGCATGACGCGGCGCGCAATGGCGGCAGCGGCAACAACAACAGCAACAATCACGACGGGGACCAGGACTACGAGGACGACGACGAAGACGACG
This sequence comes from Nomia melanderi, assembly GCF_051020985.1. NCBI lineage: Eukaryota > Metazoa > Arthropoda > Insecta > Hymenoptera > Halictidae > Nomia > Nomia melanderi. The sequence continues at coordinate 74,867 of NW_027475257.1, read as the reverse complement.
ACCACGAGACCGGGGGCGACGGGGGGCAAGGCGCGGGCCACGAAGCAAACAACGTTGCGTGGGGTGCTGGTAACGGCGGCTGCGACGGCTATGACGACGTCGTATCGCACGTCGCCGTCCGGCACCCCCACGTTAACAATAACGATTGGGCCCACCACCAGCGCCCGGCCCGCGCCCCCGCCCCCCAACCAACCAACCTACCCCAGACCTAAGGGGACGCCACCGGTCCATAAGAGCGGCAGCCCGCCGCGGCGATCGGGGTCGGCTGCCCCAAGGACATCGCCGCCGGCTGCAAGGGCGCCTGCTACGAGAAGAGGCTCCGGTCCCTTAGCCGCTACCGCAACGAGGCCCACCCCGCCGGGCAGAAGAGCGGCCCCCGCTACCAGGGGGTCGACTGGCACCCCTCCCGCAAGAACCCCGCCCGTTAGGACCCCGCCCACCACCACCCAAGGTCGGGTGAAACGGGGTATGAGGGGTGCCAAAGTCCCGGTGGAGGTGGGCAGAAGAACTGCCACCACCACCACCCGGAGGACGGTAGCGGCTCCGACCGGAGCTAGAAGAACGCCCCCGAGAGTAGGAGGGACTCCCACCGCCCACACACCATCACCAAGGGCGGTGGTACAGGGAAAGAGTCCCTCCAGCGGCCCCACACCACAACGGGCCGCCCAACGGAAACCCTCGGGGGTAAGGACGGCGGCCTCACCATCCTACGCCGCCGTCACAGCAGGCGCCCCGTCATTTACGTCACATCCCTCGCCGATTGACGTCGTACCGGAAAGGGGGCTGCGCCCAGCATCCCGGGCCACCACTTCACCACCCGGGCCTACAGCACCAAGACGCAGCCCCCCACCGAGGAAGCACCGGAGCCCCAGGACGCCGCCGACCATCCGCGGCGAGCAGGGGGCTCCGTCTCCGGTAACATCGGCGAGCATGGTGACGTTATGCACCTCCACCGTTACCACCACCTGCAGCGGGGGGCCGATTATGACCCCCCTGCCTATTGTGGGAGGAGCGATGGTGGCCAGGCCGCTACCACCATCTCCAGCGGCCCCGCTCCTCCCACTCATCGAAGAGGTGGAGGTGCCGCAGCCGGCCGGGGCAGCCGTTAGCCCCGATTCCTCACCGGAGCCGTGGCGAATCGCCGCTGGATCCCGCCGACGCCACCACCGCGGGATCCCGTCGTCCAGCTCGTCGTCCGACGAGGTGGCGCAGCCGCTGCCGCCAGCGAAGAGGACGACGCCTCCGCCCGCCCAACCACCGCGGGAAGAGTCCCCCGCCCGGCCGCCACCGGGCAGCAGCAGCAGCAGCAACAATAACAACAGCGCTGCACACAACAGTGCGCATCGGCCTGGAGCAGGGTGCTCCGGGGCGTCCTCGGTGAGTAGCGTAACACCGCTTAGCCCCACGCGACTCCCGAGCGTCCCCCGTAGTGCCCCCGGCTCCATTTCTACCTTGTGGGAAGGGGTAGTTTTAAATCGCGCGGGGAGGGATAATCGGAGGCCCGTCCCCGTTGATGCAACCGTGAGGGGTGCTCCTGCCTCCGCGACGGAGGCGACCGCACCTGCGAGAAGTCGCAGACCGACCGCACCCTCGCGTGCCTCGGGACCTCGTGAGCCCAGGCGTCCTGCGGCATCCGGGCAGCCCTCTCGAAGAAGGGGCGCCATCCGGCCTTTGGTCGGGGAAGCGTTTCCTTCGGAGAGAGAGTTGTTGATCGGAATGGCGCAGAACGCTGGCTCCCTGGAGCAGCTGGAGGATGTTGCGAGGGAAATCGCAGCATACCTTCAGGGCTTCAGAGTCGATGGACCGACCACGAGAGGGGGCGGGACGGATAGGCCCCAACAGCGTGCGAGAGCAAGGGGCGTGTCGGGCGACCAAGCGGCTCGCGGTTCGAACGGTCACCGCGATCGTCCTGCGTTGGCAGGTGGACCAACGCGGGGGGACCAGGTAAGGGAGGCTACGCGTATACAACGGCTCTTCAGGCAGAACCGTCGGCGTGCTGTTCAGGAGGTGCTCATGGGCCCGTCCTTGCACTGCAAAGTGCCAAAGGACAGGGTACATGAGTACTTCCTCAACATGTACTCACCGGCGGGGAACCTGGGAGCTAGGCCTCCCCCGCCTTCCATCGAGGCTCCAGACGAGGCCAGCAATGTGGCCTTGGTGAAGCTCTTCGAAGTGAGTGAGGTGGATCGTCGGATCAGGCGTATGACAAACTCTGCGCCCGGTCCCTACGGTCTAACTTACAATGATCTGAAAAGGGCAGATCCGGGGTCACATCTGCTGACCTCTTTGTTTAATCTATGTCTTCGACTGGAGTCGGTCCCCTCGTGTTGGAAAACTTCCAACACTGTGCTCGTGCACAAAAAGGGCGATCGCGACGACCTGTCGAACTGGCGACCGCTGGCCATGTCCGATACGACCCCGAAGCTCTTCGCCGCTGTTCTGGCTGACCGTCTCGTCGCGTGGTCGGTCAAAAATAAGCGCCTAAGTCCCGCGCAAAAGGGCTTCCTGCCGTACGAGGGGTGTTACGAACATAACTTCGTGCTGCAGGGAGCCCTTACAGACGCTCGCAGGTGGGGGCGTCAGGTGGTGGTGGCGTGGCTGGACCTGTCGAACGCGTTCGGCTCGGTCCCCCACGCTTCCATCTACCAATCCTTCGTGGAGGCCGGGGTTCCCTCTACTGTTCAGAATATTCTGAAGAGTATGTACCACGGTTGCACCACACGGGTGCGGACAGCCGATGGGTTTACAGACCCCGTTCCCATCCTCTCCGGGGTGCGCCAGGGCTGTCCGATGAGCCCTGTGGCGTTTAACCTCGCCCTGGAACCGGTGCTGCGCGCAGCTACCGGAACCTTGGCGGGTTACACATTGCACGGCGATCGGGACAGTGTCCTGGCGTACGCGGACGATCTCGCGTTGATCGCCGACACCCCGGAGGGCATGGAAACGCTGCTAAAGGCAGTGGATGCTGCGGCGAGTGGCATCGGATTGCGGTTTAATCCCGCAAAATGCGCGACCCTCCACCATCGTGGTAGGGGGCCGCGTGGGATCCGTGCCACTCGCTTCACCATCCAGGGTCAGGAAATGCGCGACCTGGCCGCCGGTGAGCCCTACGAACACCTGGGCGTTCCCACCGGGTTTCAGGTCCGTTAAACCCCACTGTTGACGATCGAAGAGCTGGTCCAGGACCTGCAGGCCGTCGACCGTTCCCTCTTGGCCCCGTGGCAGAAGGCCGAGACCGTGGCAGCTTTTATACTGCCACGCCTCGACTTCTACCTGCGGGGAACACACGTGGAGAAACGTCCCTTAATTACTGTCAACAAAGAGATTCGACGTATGGCCAAGTCCTGGCTCAACATCCCGCAGCGGGCCAGCGCGGAAGTAGTCTACCTCCCACCCAGTCCGGGGGATATGGACTGCTTCCGCTTGCTGACATGGCCGGCGTCCTGACCATCGCTCATGCGTTCCGTCTTTTGACGGCGGATGATGCGGTGGTCCGGGAGTTGGCCTGGAACTCGCTGCGCGAGGCTGTAGCCAGGAAGATCGGTCATACCAACCCGTCGAACAATGACCTGGCCGAGTACCTCTCTGGTTCGCTGTAGGAGTACTTCGCCAGGGACGGGGGGGGACATTCCTTCGCTGTGGTCGAGGGCACGGAACGCGGCACGCAGGAGTCGGGACCTGCTCGGATTGCGTTGGCAGTGGAGCGTGGCGTGATCTGAGCTCGCGATTACGCTCAGGGGTTCTCGCGATCGGGAGACCATTGTCCCGCCCGTGGCGAGGGGCCAGATAATCCGCCGATTGCGGATGGCAGTGGTAGAATATTACCACCAACGCCTTCAGCGTAATAAGGACCAGGCGAAGGTGTTAGGGGTGTCATCGCGGAGTGGTGCCTCAAACCACTTCCTCCGCGGCGGCAACTTCACCCGCTTCGCCGATTGGCGCTTCATTCACCGAGCTCGCCTTGACGTCTTGCCTCTTAACGGGGCAAGACACTGGGGTGATGGTGATAAGCGTTGCCGGCGCTGTGGGGCGGAGCTCGAATCCCTTCCCCACGTCCTTTGCCACTGTCGTCTGCATTCGGCGGCCTGGCAACTTCGCCACGAGAAGGTGGTTTCCCGCATCGCTAAGGCCTGCCGGCTCCCAAGGGAATTAAGAGTTAACCGGACGGTCGAGGGCATCGACGGGGATCTGGGGGCTCTTAGGCGTGACATCGTTGTCAGGCACGAGCCCTCAAGGAGCATCGTCATCGTCGATGTTACCGTGCCCTTCGAGAACGAATATATTTCATTCGAGGAGGACAGGGCGTGAAAGATACAGAAGTATAAGCCCCTGGCCGACGTTCTCGGAGGGCGCGGTTATCGGGTGGCGGTCTCCGCGATCGTCGTCGGTGCCCTCGGCTCCTGGGATCCGGCCAATGATTCGGTGTTGAAGATTTTGCGTATCGGTAATCGGAACGCATCTCTGATGCGCCGGCTCATTGTGTCGGATATTGTCCGGTGGAGCCGGGATATCTACGTGGAGCACGTCTCGGGAGTTCGCCAGTATCGCGAGGCCCTCACCGAGGATGTCCCGGCCCCTGATCCAGGCCGACCCATTTAGGAACTGCGGGGTTCAACTCCCCCGACTTAGGTAGAGGAGCAGCAGACGGAGGCAGCGATAGGGTAAGTACAAAAGTTGATACCTAACCATTAACCAAGTGTCTGTGCGCTATATTTTATTATTTTAATAATTATGGAATTTTAACTAACAACCTATACGTATGCACTTTGCTTTTAATATTTTCAACTATCCCTCTTAATCTTTTAACTATCTATTTTAATTCTTGCTTCTCTCTTTTTTATGCTATCTATTATTATTTGTTTTAATTAAACTACTACTTTTCTTCTGTTTTATTTATCGACTTTTGACATTACTTAACCGCTTTTTATGAATCTTTAGTTTTCTTATTTTACTAGTGATGGGACACTGGTTCTTTTTAATCTATCAACTTTCGTACTCTTTCTATTCATTTCATATTATGGCACAGTTATCTTTCCACAGCTGTGACAGCCAGGTGTTTGCCAATTTATTTATCTATTTATTATTATTTACTTATTTATTGTTTTAACTATTTACATATTTATTTATCCACCTATTTGTCCATTGTTTTAGCTATTTATATATTTCTTTATTTATGTAATTATTTATTTATTTATTTGTCTATTTATTTAACTATCTATCTATTTATTTATTTATTTATTCATTTATTCATTTATTCATTTATTCATTTATTCGTTTATTCGTTTATTCGTTTATTCGTTTATTCGTTTATTCGTTTATTCGTTTATTCGTTTATTCGTTTATTCGTTTATTCGATTATTCGTTTATTCGTTTATTCATTTATTTATTTATTTATTTATTTATTTATTTATTTATTTATTCATTTATTTATTTATTTATTTATTTATTTATTTATTTATTTATTTATTTATTTATTTATTTATTTATTTATTTATTTATCTATATATCCGTTTATTTTTATTTATTTACTTATTTATTTATTTTGTTATTTGCTTATTTATTTATTTGCTCATTTATTTATTTATTTATGTAATACTTATGTATTTTGGTTTTAAACCTGGCTCACTCCTATCATCTGCTGCAACACGCTGCTTACCATCTATCTGAACCTGCACTAACGCGCATGCGCCCCAGCTTAACCAAAATATTGTCACTAATAGTTAGCGAATTGTATATATTTATTTATATTTTATAATTTATTTTGTGACTATTTAATTTATGTATTAATTCTTTTATTTTTATTTTTGTCTTGTTTTTGTATTATTTCTTTAAGTTATATTATTCTGCTTTGCGTTAGTTTCTACGGCGAAGGCTCGGGCATCTTAATGACTCGAAACCGGCTAAGGAATTACAATTTATGTACATACTCAACCCTGAGTGTATATACCTATCCCTCGATCTTATTTATTTATCATTATTTATCTTTCTTTTTATTTATTTATTTATTTATTTATTTATTTATGTTATTTCTATTGTATTCGCTAATCTTAATCTATATGTATCTATTTATTTATTTATTATTTTAACGTATTCTTTTATTTTAATTTATGTTTATTTGCCTACTCAGCTATCTACTTGTATATATCTATATGCGATATAGCCAAGGCCGCAACTAGGCGGTTCTAGATAACTTTTATTATAACTAAAATTAATATTTTAATTAGCCATCGGCATAAAGGCGCTACTATGTATCCACCCCCGGCAGAAACATGTAAGACGAGGGGAACATGTTTTGAAATGAACGCTTTATAACACACATTTAGATCGTTTCTCGGCCTTATGGCTAAGATTAAAGTGTACTAGAATAAAAAACATCCATATCGCTTCTCGTCCTCATGGCTAAGATCAAAGTGTACTCGAATAACCCAAATCCAGATCGCTTCTCGCCTTATGGTTAAGATCAAAATATAGTCGCATAACACACATCCAGGTCGATTCTCGGCATTATGGCTAAGATCAAAGTGTACTCGAATAACCTAAATCCAGATCGCTTGTCGGCCTTACGGCTAAAATCAAAATGTACTCGAATAACACACATCCAGATAGCATGTCGGCCTTATGGCTAAGATCAAAGTGTACTCGCATAACACACATCCAGATCGCTCCTCGGCACTATGGCAAAGATCAAAGTATACTCGAATAACTCAAATCCAGATCGCTTCTCGGCCTTATGGCAAAGATCAAAGTGTACGCTCATATCACACATCCAAATCGCTTCTCGGCATTATGGCTAAGATCAAAGTGCACTCGAATAACGCAAATCCTGATCGCACCTGGGCCTTATGGCCGCGATGGAAGTGTACACGTATAACCCAAATCCAGATCGCATCCCGACCTTATGGATGAGGTCAAAGTGTACTCGCATAACACACATCCAGATCGCCTCTCGGCCTTATGGCTAAGATCAAAGTGTACTCTCATAACACACAGCCAGATCGCTTCTCGGCCTAATGGATAAGATCAAAGTGTTCTCGAATAACCCAAATCCAGATCGCTTCTCGGCCTTATGGTTGAGATCAAAGTGTACTCGCATAACACACATCCAGATCGCTTCTCGGCATTCTGGCAAAGATCAAAGTTTACTCGCATAATATATATCGAGATCGATTCTCGGGCTTATGGCTAAGATCAAAGTGTACTCGCATAACACGCATTTAGGTCGCTTCTCGTCCTTATTACTAAGATCAATGTGAGCACGCATAACACAAATGCAGATCTCCTCTCGGGCTTATGGCAAAGCATACCCATAAGGCCGAGAAGCGATCTGGATTTGGATTATGCTAGTACGCGTTCATATTAGCTGTAAGGTCGCGGGAGGCGATCTGGATCTGTGTTATGCGTGTACACGTTGATATTAACCGTGATGCCGACAAGCGATCCGGATCTGTGTTCTGCGAGTACACTTTGATCTTGGCCATAATGTCGATAAGGGATCTGTATGTGTGTTCGGCGAGTACAAGTCGATATTTAAACGTAAGGCCCTGAAGCGATCTGCATCTGTGTTATGCGAGTCCACGTTGATCTTAGCCATAATGCAGAGAAGCGACCTGGGTCTGTATTATGCGTTGACACAATGATATTAACAGTAAGGCCGAGAAGGGATATGGGTCTGTGTTGTGGGAGTAACAGTTAGCGTAGAACGCATCTCGGACCTGACGGTCAGTCACAACGTATACTCTCTTTACACACATCCAGATCGCTTCTCGGACTTACGGTTAAAATCAAACTGTACTCGAAATACCCACATCCGGATCGCTTGTCTGTCTTATGGCTAAGATCACAGTGTACTCGAATAACGGATGTCCAGATCGCTTCTCGGCATTATGGCTAACATCAAAGAGTACTCGAATAACCCAAATCAAGGTAGCTTCTCGGCCTTATGGCTAAGATTACAGTGTTCTCGCATAACACACATCCAGATCGCTTCACGCCCTTATGGCTAAGGTCAAAGTGTACTCGAGTAACACAAGTCCTGATCTATTCTCGTCCTTATGGCTAAGATCAAAGTGTTCTCGCATTACACACATCCAGATCGCTTCCCGGTGTTATCGGTAAGATCAAATTGTACTTGCCTAACACACATCCAGATCGCATCTCGGCCTTCTGGATAAGATCAAAGTGTACGCCCATAACACACATCCAGATCGTTTCTCGGCCTTATCGCTAAGGACAGAGTGGACTCGAATAACATAAATCCAGACCGCTTCGGTGCCTTATGCCTATGATCAAGGTGTACTCGCATAACACACATCCAGATCGCTTCTCGGCCTAATGGTTACGATCAAAGTGTACTCGAGTAACACACATTCAGATCGCTTCTCGGCACTATGACTAAGATTAAAGTGCACTCGAATAACCCAAATACAGGTGGCTTCTCAGCCTTATGGCTATGATCAAAGTGTACTCGCATATCACACATCCAGATCGCTTCCTGGCCTGATGGCTAAGATCAAAGTGTACACGAATAACCCAAATCCTTGTGGGTGCTCGGCCTTACGGCTAAGATCAAAGTCTACTCGCATAACACACATCCAGCTCGCTTCTCGGCCTTATGGCTAAGATCAAAGTGTACTCGGATAACACACGTCCAGATCGCTCCTCGGCCTTATGCCTAAGAACAAAGTTTACTCGCATAACACATATCCAGATCGCTTATCGGCTTTACGGCTAACACAAATGTGTACACGCATAACCCAAATCAAGTTCGCTTCTCGGCCTGATGGCTAAGATCACAGTGTAATCACATAACCCAAATCCAGATCGCTTCTCGACCTTATTGCTAAGATCAAAGTGTACTCGCATAACACACAGCCAGATCGCTTCTCCGCATTATGGCTAAGATCAAAGGGTACTCGCATAACACACATCCAGATCGCATCACGGCCGTCTGGCTAAGATCAAAGTGTACACACATAATCCAAATCCAGATCGCTTCTCGGTCTTATGGCCAAGATCACAGTGTACTCGCATAACACACGTCCAGATAGCATCTCGGCCTTATGGCTAAGATCAAAGTGTATGCGCATTACACACATCCAGATCGCTTGTCGGCCTTATGGCTAAGGTCAAAGTGTACTCGAATAACCAAATCCCGATATCATCTCGCCCTTATGGCTAAGATCAAAGGGTACTCGCATAACACACATCCAGATCGCTTCTCGGCCTTATGGCTAAGATCAAAGTGTACTCGCATAACACACATCGAGATCGCTTCTCGGCCTTATGACTAAGATCACAGTGTACGCGCATGTAACACATACAGATCGCTTCGCGGCCTCATGGCTAAGATCAGAGTGTACTCGAATAACCCAAATCCTGATCGCTTCCCGGCCTTATGGCTAAGATCAAAGTGTACGCGCATAAAACACATCCAGATCGCTTCTCGGCCTTATGACTAAGATCAAAGTGTACGCGCATGTAACACATCCAGACCGCTTCTCGGTCTTACGGCTAAGATCAGAGTGTATGCGCATTACACACATCCAGATCGCTTGTCGGCCTTATGGCTAAGGTCAAAGTGTACTCGAATAACCAAATCCCGATATCATCTCGCCCTTATGGCTAAGATCAAAGGGTACTCGCATAACACACATCCAGATCGCTTCTCGGCCTTATGGCTAAGATCAAAGTGTACTCGCATAAAACACATCCAGATCGCTTCTCGGCCTTATGACTAAGATCAAAGTGTACGCGCATAAAACACATCCAGATCGCTTCTCGGCCTTATGACTAAGATCAAAGTGTACGCGCATGTAACACATCCAGACCGCTTCTCGGTCTTACCGCTAAGATCAGAGTGTATGCGCATTACACACATCCAGATCGCTTGTCGGCCTTATGGCTAAGGTCAAAGTGTACTCGAATAACCAAATCCCGATATGATCTCGCCCTTATGGCTAAGATCAAAGGGTACTCGCATAACACACATCCAGATCGCTTCCCGGACTTATGGCTAAGATCAAAGTGTACTCGAATAACCAAATCCCGATATCTTCTCGGCCTTATGGCTAAGATCAAAGGGTACTTGCATAACAAACATCCAGATCGCTTCATGGCCTTATGGCAAAGATCAAAGTGTACTCAAATAACCCTAAATCCAGATCGCTTCTCCGTCTTATGACGAAGATCAAAGTGTACTCGAATAACACCCATCCAGATCCCTTCCCGGTGTTATCGGTAAGATCAAATTGTACTTGCCTAACACACATCCAGATCGCATCTCGGCCTTCTGGCTAAGATCAAAGTGTACTCAAATAACCCTAAATCCAGATCGCTTCTCCGTCTTATGACGAATATCAAAGTGTACTCGAATAACACCCATCCAGATCCCTTCCCGGTGTTATCGGTAAGATCAAATTGTACTTGCCTAACACACATCCAGATCGCATCTCGGCCTTCTGGCTAAGATCAAAGTGTACTCGCATAAAACACATCCAGATCGCTTCTCGGCCTTATGACTAAGATCAAAGTGTTCGCGCATGTAACACATACAGATCGCTTCGCGGCCTCATGGCTAAGATCAGAGTGTACTCGAATAACCAAATCCCGATATCTTCTCGGCCTTATGGCTAAGATCAGAGGGTACTTGCATAACAAACATCCAGATCGCTTCATGGCCTTATGGCAAAGATCAAAGTGTACTCAAATAACCCTAAATCCAGATCGCTTCTCCGTCTTATGACGAAGATCAAAGTGTACTCGAATAACACCCATCCAGATCCCTTCCCGGTGTTATCGGTAAGATCAAATTGTACTTGCCTAACACACATCCAGATCGCATCTCGGCCTTCTGGCTAAGATCAAAGTGTACTCGCATAAAACACATCCAGATCGCTTCTCGGCCTTATGACTAAGATCAAAGTGTACGCGCATGTAACACATACAGATCGCTTCGCGGCCTCATGGCTAAGATCAGAGTGTACTCGAATAACCAAATCTCGATATCTTCTCGGCCTTATGGCTAAGATCAAAGGGTACTTGCATAACAAACATCCAGATCGCTTCATGGCCTTATGGCTAAGATCAAAGTGTACTCAAATATCCCTAAATCCAGATCGCTTCTCCGTCTTATGACGAAGATCAAAGTGTACTCGAATAACACAAGTCCTGATCTCTTCTCGTTCTTACGGCTGAGATCAAAGTGTTCTCGCATAACACACATCCAGATCGCATCTCGGCCTTATGGCTAAGATCAAAGTGTAATCGAATAATCCAAATCCAGAACGCTTCTCGTCCTTATTAAAAAGATCAATGTGAGCACGCATAACACAAATGCAGATATCCTCTCGGGCTTATGGCAAAGCATAACCATAAGGCCGAGAAGCGAGCTGGATTTCGCTTATGCTAGTACGCGTTCACATTAGCCGTAAGGCCCGGGAGGCGATCTGGATCTGTGTTATGCAAGCACACGTTGATATTAACCATAATGCCGAGAAGCGATCTGGAACTGTCTTATGCGAGTTTTATGTAATTTTATACAGTTTTATACACTTTTGTAAAGTATATTATAGTTCTATATAATTTTATACAGTTTTCTGTAGTGTTAAACACGATTCTGTAGCATTATGTAGTTTTAAGCGGTTATACATTGTTTTGTATTCTTTTTTATTGTATTTCACCTTTTACATTGTGTTATGCAGTTATACATATTGTTGCGCTGGGCGGGTCCTGGAGTGCTCGCCCGCGACATGTTTATTTACAATGTTCTTATTTACAATGTTCTTATTTACACTAATATTTACAATTTCATACAAATATTACAGTATGTAGTCTATAGCTCAACACGTCTATTCTCGTCAAAGACTACTCGTTTGTCTTCGTTTACTCTGACCAACTCCTTAGCGACCAGTTTATTTCAACCCCCTTCAGATCCTAAGGGTTGGTTCAGCCGTGCGTGCTAGACAGATGAGTTCGATACATCGCAACCTCGTTAACTCGATGTATCGCAACAATATTATTATGAAGTTTTGTGTAGTTTTATATGGATTTTTATATTTTTATACAGTTTCATACAAGTTTATATGGTTCTATTAGTTTTATATAGTTTTATATAGATCTGTTAATTTTATATAATTTTATACAGTCTTGTATTATTTTATACAGTTTTAATTAGTTTTATATATTTCTATTAGTTTTAAATAGTTTCATATAGTTTCATATAGTTTTACATAGTTTTAAATCGTTTTTTATAGTTTTATATAGTTTTTTATACTTTTATATAGTTTTGTATAGTTTTATATTGTTTTATTAGGTTTACATAGTTTTAATAGCTTTACATACTTTTATATAGTTTTGTATAGTTTTATATAGTTTTATATGATTTTATATAGTTTTATATAGTTTTATATAGTTTTATACAGTTTTATATAGTTTTAGATAGTTTTATTATTTTTATATAGTTTTATATCGTCTTATATAGTTTTGTATAGTTTTACATAGTTTTACATAATTTTAAATAGTCTTATAAGTTTTTATATAGTTTTATATAGATTGATAATGTATTATATACTTTTATATAGTATTACTTGTTTTAAAGTGTATTATGTAGTTTCATATAGTTTTATATAGTTTTACATAGTTTTATATAGATGTGTATAGTTTTATATAGTTTTACATAGTATTACATGGTTCTATATAATTTTATATAGCTCTATATTGTTTTATATAGTTATATATAGTTCTATAAGGTTTTATCAGTTTTATACCGTTTTACATAGTTTTATATAATTTTATCGTTTTATATAGTTTTGGGCAGTTTTAAATAGTTTTATATAGTTGTACATAGCTTTACATAAGTTTATATAGTTTTATTAGTTTTACATAGCTTTATGTAATTTTATACAGTTCTATATATTTTTATATAGTTTTGTATACTTTTATATAGTTTTATATAGTTTTACATAGTTTTATATAGTTTTAGATAGTTTTATTATTTTTATATAGTTTTATATCGTCTTATATAGTTTTATAGCGTTTCATATTGTTTTATATAGTTTTATATAGTTTGAAATATTTTTTATATAGTTTTATATAGTTTCATATTGTTTTATTAGTTTTATATAGTTTTATATAGTTTTATATAGTTTTAAATAGTTTTGTATAGGTTTATATAGTTTTATATAGTTATATATAATTTTATATAGTTTTAAATAGTTTTATTTATCCCATACTGTTTTATATAGTTTTATTAGTCCCATACAGTTTTATATAGTTTTGCTCGTCCCATATAGTTCTATATAGATTTATATAGTTTAATATAGTTTTAATGGATTTATATATTGTTATATAGTTGTATATAGTTTTAAATAGTTTTATTAGTTTTATATGGTTTTACAGACTTTCATTTAGTTTTATATTGTTTTATACTGTCTTATATAGTGTTATTTAGTCTTACATAGTTTTATATAGTTCTATAAGGTTTTATATAGTTTTACACAGTTTTATATAGTTTTATAAAGTTTTGTATAGTTTTATATAATTTTAAATAGATTTATATAGTTTTATATAGTTATATATAGTTTTATATGCTTTAATATAGTTTTAATAGATTTATATAGTTTTATATAGTGTTATGTAGTTTTAAATAGTTTTATATGGTTTCATATAGTTTTATTAGTTTTATATAGTTTTACATTCTTTCATATAGTTTTTTATATTTTTATATTGTTTTATATAGTTTTATTACTTTCACATAGTTTTATATAGTTCTATATGGTTTTATATAGTTTTACACAGTTTTGTATAGTTTTATATAGTTTTATATAGTCTTGTATAGTTTTACATAGTTTTATATAGTTGTATATTGTTTTACATAGTTTTATAAAGTTTTTTATATTTTTATATTGTTTTATATAGTTTTATTACTTTCACATAGTTTTATATAGTTCTATATGGTTTTATATAGTTTTACACAGTTTTGTATAGTTTTATATAGTTTTATACAGTCTTATATAGTTTTATATAGTTTTATATAGTTTTATTTAGTTTTATATAGTTTTATATAGATTTATATAGTTTTATATAGTTTTAGTAGTTTTATATAGTTTTGTTTAGTTTCATATTGTTTTATTAGTATCACATAGTTTTATATAGTTTTATGTAGCTTTATATAGTTTTATTAGTTTTATATAGTTTTATACAGCATAACATAGTTTTATATAGTTTTACATAGGTTTATTAGTTTTATACAATTTTATTTAATTTTATATAGTTTTATATAGGTTTATATAGCTTCATGTAATATTATATAGTTTTACTAGGTTTATATAGCTTTATATAGTTTTCTTTACTTTTATGTAGATAGATAATATTTTATGTAGTTTTATATAGTTTTATATAGATCGATATTATTTTATTTAGTTTTATATAGTTTCACATAGTTTTATAGAGTTTTATTTAATTCTTATATTGTTTTATGCAGTTTTACATAGTTTTATGTAGTTTTATATAGTTTTATATAGTTTTATATAGTTTTATATAGTTTTATATAGTTTTATATAGTTTTATATAGTTTTATATAGTTTTACATAGTTTTATATAGTTTTATATAGATTTATATAGTTTTCTTAGTTTCATATAGTTTTATATAGTTTTATATAGTTTCATTAGTTTTATATAGTTTTACATAGTTTCATATAGTTTTATATAGATTTATATAGTTTAATATAGTTTTATACAGTTTTATATAGTTTTATATAGTTTTATATAGTTTTATATAGTTTTATATAGTTTTATATAGTTTCAATAGTTTTATATAGTTTTACATAGTTTTATATAGTTTTATATAGTTTTATATAGTTTTATATAGTTTCATTAGTTTTATATAGTTTTACATAGTTTCATATAGTTTTATATAGTTTTATATAGTTTTATATAGTTTTATATAGTTTTATATAGTTTTATATAGTTTTATAGTTTTATATAGTTTTATATAGTTTTAGATAGTTTTATATAGTTTTATATAGTTTTATATAGTTTTATATAGTTTTATATAGTTTTATATAGTTTTATATAGTTTTATATAGTTTTATATAGTTTTATATAGTTTTATATAGTTTTATATAGTTTTATATAGTTTTATATAGTTTTATTAGTTTCATATAGTTTTATTAGTTTCATATAGTTTTATATAGTTTTATATATATTGATATTGTTTTATGTAGTTTTATGTAGTTTTAATACATTTATATAGTTTTATATAGTTTTATATAATATAATAAAATAAATCCCTTTAAATATAAAAATTTAATTAATAACACCAATAAATAAGAAAAAATTAAATAAATATATAATAAAATTTAAAATTATATAAATAAGCTAAATAAAATAAGCTAATAGGTTCATAAACCTAAAAATGGAATATTATTCTTTTATATAATTAGTAATATGCCTGATTAAAAGGGTTATTTTGATGTAATATTTAATATAAAAATTTTACTATTACTAATTTTTTTTTTCTTAAAAATTTTAAATCAAATTTTATTCCCTAAAAATTTTATTTAAATTTAAATTTAAATAGTTTACTATAATCTAAATATTAATTTTAATAAATCATTATAATTTATAATTAAATCAAATTTTATTCCCTAAAAGTTTTATTTAAATTTAAATTTTAATAGATTACTATAATCTAAATATGAATTTTAATTTATCATTATAATTTAATTTATAACTAAATCAAATTTTATTCCCTAAAAATTTTATTTAACTATTAATAAATTTTATTATATATTTTGTTTAATATATTTAAGTGTGATTGCACATAAATCTTTGAATTTTGAAGAATTTATAAAAATTAAATAAATATAAAATAATAAACATTTTTGAAATTATCTCTAAATTCTAATTTTATTAATTCAATTAAAATTTTTTTATGAAATAAATTATTTATTAATTAAAAAATTAAATATAATTTTTCTAATATTAATTTAAAATTTTTGAAAATTACTATAATTTATGAAAACTTCAAATTATTTTTTAAATAATTAATAAATTTAAATTTAATTATAAATTAATTTTAATAATAAATCCATTTTTATATTAACTTTAATTTTATCTTATATACCAATTTAAACTTTATATTTAAAAAATTTTTTTTATTTATGATTAATTTTAGAAACTTTAAATTTAATTTATATTTCTATTATATGTTTTTGAAATTTGAATATAAGAAGAATTTTATATTTTTTAATTTCTTCTATCTCAGGATTAATAATAATTTTTTCTTATTTAATAATTATAATAAATAAAGAAATAAATATTTATTATATAATATTTATATTCTCTATTTGAATAAAAATAGGTATTATACCAATACATTTTTGAACAAATATTATTATAAAAAATATAAATTATTTTCTTATTTTTTATTTTACAACATTTATAAAATTTATTCCAATATTAATTATTTACTATTTTTGTAATTAAAATTTTTTTTTTATATAACTTTATATTTTACATTATTAATATCACCAATTTTTATAATATCTCAAATTTCACTAAAATTAATATTTTCATATTCATCAATATTTCATTCATCATTAATAATTTTTTTAATTAATTTTAATAATGAAATTTGATTACATTATTTTTTTATATTTTTATCAATTTCTTATTTACTTTTTATATTCTTAAATTATTTTAATTTTTATAATTCTATAAATTTAAAGTCATATTTATATTTTAATAAATCAAACAAATTTAAATTAACAATATTAATTCTTTTATATTGTCAATTACCACCAATAACCTCATTTATTATAAAAATTTATATAATACAAAATTTAATAAAAATAAATATATTTAAAATAACTATTTTTTTTATTATAATAATATCTGTATTTTCAACATTTAATTATTTAAATTTTTTTAATTTAAACTTTTCTGATACTCAAATAAAATACACTTACATATTTAATTTTAAAAAATTAAAATTTAATTTTCTTTATAATAAAATATTTTATTTATTTATTTTTTTTTCAATAATATATTTTTTTTACTAAAATTTTAATTACTAATATAATAATATTTTTAAATTTGCTATTTAATATTTTTATTTAAATTATAAAATTTTATTAATTAATAATATCAGAATTATCTATTCATAAATAAATTTACAATTTATCCCTTAATTTCAGGCATGATATTTTTTATAAAGATTGTAAGTTAATTAATTAACTCTTATCCTTCAAAGATTAATATATAAATAATTTTATCAATCTTAAAAATTTAAATTTTTATATTTACTATATCAAAATGATTTTATTCAACAAACCATAAATATATTGGAATACTATACTTTATTTTTGCAATATGATCAGGAATACTTGGATCATCAATAAGAATAATTATTCGAATAGAATTAAGTACTCCAGGATCATGAATTAATAATGATCAATTATATAATACTATTGTAACAGCTCATGCATTTTTAATAATTTTTTTTATGGTAATACCATTTATAGTTGGAGGATTTGGAAATTGATTAATTCCACTAATATTAGGAGTTCAAGATATAGCATTTCCACGAATTAATAATTTAAGTTTTTGATTATTAATTCCTTCAATTATACTATTAATTATTAGAAGAATTTCTGGATCTGGAATAGGTACAGGTTGAACAGTTTATCCTCCATTATCATTAAATACATTTCATGCATCAATATCAGTTGATTATGGAATTATTTCACTTCACATTGCAGGTATATCATCAATTTTAGGAGCAATAAATTTTATTACAACAATTTATTATTCAAAAAATATTTCATTAAATTATAATCAAATTTCATTATTTCCTTGATCAATTATTATTACAGCAATTTTATTACTCTTATCATTACCTGTATTAGCAGGAGCTATCACAATACTAATAACTGATCGAAATTTAAATACATCATTTTTTGAACCATCAGGAGGAGGAGACCTAATTCTTTATCAACATTTATTTTGATTTTTTGGTCACCCTGAAGTTTATATTTTAATTCTACCTGGATTTGGTTTAATCTCACAAATTATCATAAATGAAAGAGGAAAAAAAGAAACATTTGGAAACTTAAGAATAATCTATGCTATATTAGGCATTGGATTTTTAGGTTTTATTGTATGAGCACATCATATATTTACTGTAGGTTTAGATGTTGATACTCGAGCATATTTTAATAATTAAAGTATTTAGATGACTATCAACATTCTACAGAATTCAAATTTTCTTAAATCCATCAATTTTATGATCTGTAGGATTTATTTCATTATTTACAATTGGTGGTTTATCAGGAATTATATTATCTAATTCATCAATTGATATTATCCTTCATGATACATATTATGTTATTGGTCATTTTCACTATGTTCTATCTATAGGAGCTGTCTTTGCAATTTTCTCAAGAATTATCCATTGATATCCAAATTTTACTATATTAACATTAAATAAAAAATTATTAAATATTCATTTTTTTATAATATTTATTGGTGTAAATTTAACATTTTTTCCTCAACATTTTTTAGGATTAATAAGAATACCACGACGATATTCTGATTATCCAGATGCATATTATTGTTGAAATTTAATTTCTTCAATTGGATTATTAATCTCATTTAATAGATTAATTTTTTTTATTTTCATTATACTTGAAAGTTTAATTAAACAACGATTAATTCTAATAAAATACATTTTTTCATCATTAGTGTTGGAAAATATAGCTTATGATTATTCAAAGTGACCGCCATGAATGGGAACAACATAGAATATATATATGAGGGCGTTGTAGCGACGATGCTCATTTAGATATAAGTTTCTTCTTCCCTTTCGCTTGTGCTTGGGTATGGGGTAACACGTGCTTAGTGTTTTCGCGCCAAGAACATCGTTATGTAAAAATGTTACTTATAACTGTTAGCATAATAACTCAATATTAAATTATATCTATATAAACTGTTCCAATCAATAAATGTACACATGTACCCAAATAAAACCTTAACAGGTTATGGGCCCAGTAAATTAAAATAGTATCATAGTCCAAAAAGTGAGGTTAGCGAATACCACGTGTTCGAGAAAATAAAGAAACATGAATACTATAACCACGCAACGCTGCGAAAAATTAAATAATACAAACTACGAATCATGGAAAATAGAAATGAAGAGCATATTGCGATTTAATGAACTATGGGGATATGTGAACGGAACAATAACAAGGGCAGGTACAAATGATATTGAGTGGAATATAAAGGACGAGAAGGCTCTCGATTTAATTATTTTAAGTATAGATAAAAGCCAGTACAACCACATTAAACGTGCAGAAACGTCGCAGTGTGCATGGAATGCATTAAATAAGGTGTACGAGTCCAAGGGCCCCATGCGACAGTGTATTCTATATAAACAATTATATAGAATGAAAAAGGATGAAAGTCAAAGCATGGCGCAGTACATAGACAATTTTGTCCAAAAGGTGGAACAGCTCGAGGAGTCCGGTGTAAAATTACCAGATACTACCATACCAATAATGTTACTTACGTCACTGCCAAATGAATATGAAACCTTTTGCATTGCTATCGAGTCAAGAGAAAAAATGCCAACAATGGACGAGCTTAAAGTTAAACTATTAGAAGAGGAAATCAGAAAAGCTGACAATGATGGAGCAAAATGTTCAAACGAGGAAGCATTGCTATCAAATAAAAAACCATACAACAAGAGATTTCAAAAGGATCACAACCAAAAACAGAGAAGTGAATGCAATCAAAATAAAAAGTTAACCAAATGTTATACATGTGGAAAGAATGGGCATTTGGCTAAATATTGCAGAACCAAACAAAGAACCCACTTCCATACAAAAAATAAAGGCGACGCAATGATAGCTGTAGCACTTAATTCAGGCTCGCTTGAATCAAATGAATGGTATTTGGACAGTGGTGCAACAGTACACATGTGCAAAGATGGAAACATGTTCAAAAATCTTGACGAAACGAAGAAAAGCAAAGTTTGCACCGCAACAGAAAGCAGCACAAGTTCTCGAGGAATAGGAGAGATACAAATGAAAGTAAATTCAAGAAACAATTCTGAAAACAATATAAAATTAAAAAAGGTTATGTGGGTACCAGAATTTAGGAATAACTTATTATCAGTATCGAGCGTCACTGAAAACGGGTACTCAGTCAACTTTAACAAACACTCAGCTACAGTAAAACGCAAAGATGGGTCTGTTGTCTTAACCGCATACAAACAAAATGGACTATATGCAGTGAAAACTGGAAAGAATCAACAAGCCATGCTAGCAGAAAAAGACGACGACAAGCTTATAAGATGGCATAAGAGGCTCGGTCACTTAAACTTCAAAGATTTAAAACAATTGTTAAACAAAGAAATGGTAATGGGAGCGAATATAAATCAACAAAAATTATCAAACACACAGAGATGTGAGATATGTGATTTAAGTAAGGCACATCAATTACCATTTAAAGAATCGAATACAATAGAAAAAGACACTCTAGGATTGATACACACTGATATATGTGGACCAATGAGCACACCATCTCTAGGGGGAGCAAGGTATTTCGCAACCTTCATTGACGACAAAACAAGATATACAGAAATAGCGATTCTTAAGGAAAAATCCGAGATATTTAGTGCTTTTAAAAAATTCAAAACTCGGGTAGAAAAGCAACTGGGAAAATCAATAAAGAAATTACGGAGCGACAATGCAAGAGAATACTTGTCCAAAGAATTTTCTGAATATCTCGAGAAAGAAGGAATAACGCGGCAACTATCTACAGCGTATACACCTCAACAAAATGGCGTTGCGGAACGTGCAAATCGGACGATAATAGAGATGGCACGCACTATGTTGACTCAATCGGGACTACCAATGAGTTTATGGGCAGAAGCAGTTAACACATCGGTATACATAAGAAATAGATGCCCAACGAAAAAACTTAATAATTCAACACCGTATGAAGCATGGATGGGTCAGAAGCCATACATTGGATTCATGAGAATATTTGGCAGCAAAGTGATCGCATTTGAAAAGGGGCGAAAAATAAATAAATTTATGCCTAGAGGTAAAGAATACGTCCTCGTAGGGTATTCTCAAGAATCAAAAGCATATAGATTGTGGGAACGAGGAACAAAATCCATAATGGTACGTAGAGACGTTCGATTTCATGAATATACCGAAAATAAAGCAAATATAAATAATGAAGAAACCGAAAACAATAATACAATTGTGCACTCTTTATCAAATAAATCCAACATAATTCCTGATATCCAAGACGAAAACACGCATACATCTGAAGCAGAGGAATCAGACAATGGTACTGAGGAGATTTCAGATGACGAAGAACGGCAAGAAAACAATGAGTCACTACTCTACAGAAGGGCAAGAGGCCGCCCCAAACTGGACCGAACCGGAGCTCGGGGAAGACCTAAGAAAATTTATAACATGGCAAACACTGTCGAAACTGACTACATTGAACCGAAAACAGTGGTACAGGCAATGAAGAGTAAAGAAAAGTCTTTGTGACTAGAAGCCATGCAGAAAGAATACGATTCACTAATAGATAACAAAACATGGGAACTAGTTGACAAGCCAAAAGACGTGAAAGTACTCACGAACAGATGGGTATTTAAAATAAAAACAAATCCTGATGGTACTCTAAACAAATTTAAAGCAAGACTTGTGGCCAGAGGAAATGAACAAAAGAAGGGCATAGACTTCGACGAAGTATTTGCACCCGTGGCACGACTTGAAACTATACGCACTCTTCTTGCAGCAGCAGTCGAAAATAAAATGCAATGCAGGGAATGGTATTGTACTTTAAATAATTATCTATCGCATATTGGTTTAAACAAATGTCAAATCAATCCTTGTGTTTATGTAGATAGTAGGAAAGGAAGTGACGTTATACTAATTATATATGTAGACGATATTCTTATAGCATCCAAAGATTTACAGAAGCCTGTAGAAATAAAACAAAAATTGAAAGAAAGGTTCAAAATAAACGACTTGGGAAAAGTAACCAATATACTTGGAATATCCGTTGAACGAGAGGGTGATACTGGCCGTATAAAACTGAACCAACGAGCGTATATAATGGAGGCACTTCAAAAATTTGCCATGGAAGACTGCAAACCGATGAAAACCCCATTAATGCCAAATGAAAAATTTAATAACTCAAATGAGGAAGAAGGTGATCTGAAAAATATTCCATATAGAGATTTAGTAGGAACTTTAATATATTTGTCGAACGCTATACGACCTGACATAGCATTTGCTTCGAATGCTCTCAGTCAATATAATGACAAACCATCTCACTACCACTGGAAAATAGCGAAACATGTCCTTCGATACTTAAAGGGTACAATTAACTATGGAATTACTTATCTAGCCAGCAATAAGCAAGTTGAATTATATGTCGACTCAGATTGGGCAGCTGATGAAAATGGAAGAAGATCGCGGTCTGGGTACATTGCAATATTAGCAGGGGGCCCAATCAGCTGGGCCTCGAAAAAGCAAAAATCTGTAGCTTTATCAACAATGGAAGCTGAATATATGGCAATGTCAGAGGCTGTGAAAGAGGCTATATATTTAAAAAGATTTTTATCATATACGAAACTCACTAGTTTAATGGTTAATAAAGTAAATATATTTTGCGACAACCAAAGTGCGATTCAACTTAGTAAAAATAACGTATTTCATAATAGAAGTAAACATATAGATATACGCTACCATTATTCAAGGGAGATGCAAGAACGTGGTGAAATAGAATTGAAATATCTTAAAACAGATGAAATGGTTGCTGATATGTTAACTAAGTCGATACCAAAATGTAAAGTAGAAAAATGTATAGATTTGTTAAAAATGCGAAATTAATGTATCGATTAATTACTGTAAGTGAAATTAACTTGAAAGAAATATATTTAGGGGCACTTTGAAAGGGGGAGTGTTGGAAAATATAACTTATGATTATTCAAAGTGACCGCCATGAATGGGAACAACATAGAATATATATATGAGGGCGTTGTAGCGACGATGCTCATTTAGATATAAGTTTCTTCTTCTATATAAACTGTTCCAATCAATAAATGTACACATGTACCCAAATAAAACCTTAACAATTAGAATGAATTAATTTATCCCCTTCTGAAAATTGTTTTAATGAATTACCTATAATTCTTTTTAAATATTAATTTAATATGGCAGATTTTAAGTGCAATGGTTTTAAACACCATAAATAAAATATAAATTTTTATTAAAAATTGCTCATTGAAATATATATTCATTTCCAGACCCTAATTCACCATTAATAGATAACCTAATTTATTTTTATAATTTCACAATAATTATCTTAATAATAATTACTATATCTATTATTTACATAAATTGTATAATTATAGAAAATAAATTTATTAATTTAAAATTTATTAAAAATCATAATTTAGAAATAATTTGAACTATTATTCCAATAATTATATTATTAATTATTTCTATTCCATCATTAAAAATACTTTACTTTATTGATGAATTATGAAACCCAACCTTTTTTTCAATTAAATCAATTGGACACCAATGATATTGATCTTACGAATACCCAGAATTTAATAATAATTCAATTGATTCTTATACAATTAATCTATTAGAATTAAATTCATTTCGATTATTAGATGTTGATAATCGATTAATCATCCCATTTAATACACCTATTCGAATTTTAACAACATCAATAGATGTAATTCATTCATGAACAATTCCTTCAATAGGAAATAAAATAGATGCAACACCAGGACGAATTAATCAAATATCTTTAATCTCATTACGACCAGGATTATATTTCGGTCAATGTTCAGAAATTTGTGGAGCCTACCATTCATTTATACCAATTACTATTGAAAGAACAAATTTAAAAAACATTACAAATTGAATAAATAACTTAAATCTATAAATAAAAAAGAATTAGTTAAATTTATAACATTAAATTGTCAATTTAAAATTATTTTTATAAAAATATTTTTTTAATATTATCATTAAGTATCTTAAAAATAAAGAATTAACCTTTTAAGTTAAATATAATAAAAAAATATTCTTAATGATAATAATTAAAAATAATTCTTTAATTCCTCAAATAAGACCAATAAAATGAACTTTAATTTTAATTATAATTATTATTTTATTCTTTATTATTACAATACTAATTCATTTCATAATAAATAATTTTATTAACAAAAATAAAATAATAATAAAAAAAATAAATTAAAAAAAAATGATGAACTATATAAAAATATTATGATAACAAACATATTCTCAATTTTTGACCCTTCAACATCTAATAACTATTCTTTAAATTGAATTATTATAATTTGACCTATCTTAATTTTCAATTGATCTTATTGATTTATTCCTTCGCGATTTAACTTTAAATGAATTATATTAATAAACTTTATTTTAAATGAATTTAAAATTTTAACAAAAAAAATTGATCATTATAATTTAATTATATTTTTAAGATTATTTTACTTAATTATAAACATAAATCTAATTAGTTTAATACCTTATGTATTTACACCAGCAAGACATATAAGAATCAATTTAAGATTATCTTTAAGAATATGAATTAGATTCATAATATTTGGTTGAATTAAAAATACAAAACATATATTAATTCACCTTGAACCAATAAATACACCCTCAATATTAATAAGATTTATAGTATTAATTGAATCAATTAGAAATTTAATTCGACCATGAACTTTAGCAATTCGATTATCAGGAAATATATTAGCTGGACATTTATTATTATCTTTATTAGGTTCCTCAATAACAAACTTATCAATTACAAATTTAAAATTTCTGTAGCATTTATTCAATCTTATGTATTTTCAATTTTATCATTATTATATTTTAATGAAACAAATTAAATTTATGAAAATTAATATAATTATAAATTCAAAAAATAATCCATTTCATATAACAACAAATAGACCATGACCATTAATTTTATCATTTAATCTTATAAACTTATTATTTAATAATATTATTAGATTCAATTTAAATTTTTCCTTTCTTAATTTATTAAATTTATTTACATTAATACTAACATCATATCAATGATGACGAGACTTAATTCGAGAAAGAACATTTCAAGGATTCCATAATTTAAATATCATAAATATAATTAAATTTAGAATACTTCTATTTATTATTTCTGAATTATTTTTCTTTTTTTCATTGTTTTGAACTTTTCTACATTCATCAATTTCACCTTCAATAGAAATTGGAAATTTATGACCTCCAAAAATAATTAATATATTTAATCCATATGATATCCCATTATTAAACTCAATTATTTTAATTTATTCAGGAATAACAATTACATGAAGACATAATTTAATCAAAAATAATTATAAAAAATCATTAAAATTATTAAATATAACAATTTATTTAGGAATATATTTTTCAATACTACAATATATTGAATATTTAGAAGCTAATTTTACATTTAATGATAGAATTTTTGGATCAATTTTTTTTATAGCAACAGGATTCCATGGAATTCATGTAATTATTGGAACCATATTTTTAATTATTTGTTCTTTACGATTAAAAAAAAATCACTTTTCAATAATTCATCATTTAAATTTTGATCTAGCATCATGATATTGACATTTTGTTGATATAATCTGATTAATTTTATATATTTTAATTTATTGATGAATATATTAAATTATATAAATAGTATAATAAAATTACATTTAATTTCCAATTAAAAAATTTACAATTAAAATTTAATTTATATAATATTTTTTATTTTAATAATAATATTATTTTTAATTTTTATTCCAAAATTTTTATCAATAAAAATAAATAAAGACCGAGAAAAAATTAAACCATTTGAATGCGGATTCGCCCAATTAACATCCCCACAATTACCATTTTCTATTCAATTTTTTTAAATTACTTTAATATTTCTAATTTTTGACATAGAAATTATCTTAATCTTACCTATTATTAATTCACTAAATAACTTACAAAATTCAACAATTTTAATGTTTTTAATATTTATTATAATTCTTTTTATAAGATTATGATACGAATGAACATTTAATTATTTAATATGAATTTAAAAAAATTATATATATATAAAGTAAAATAATACAAATTAATTTCGACTTAATTATTTGGATAAACTTATTCCTATATATATAAAATTAGGATATTAGTTAATAAATTAATATATAACATTAAAATTGCAATTTAAAATAATTTTATAATATATCTTAATTAATTGAAACCAAAATAGAGATAAATTAATGTTAATAATTTAAATGAATACAAAATATTCCAATTAATGAAATAATAAACTATGAACTTCTAATTCATTTCAAAATGACATAAATCATTTATATTTCTAAATTTATATAGTTTATTAAAAACATTATATTTTCAGTATAAAAAAGTTTATTACTTAAAAATTTATAAATATTTAAAAATTTAACAATTATAATTATATTTTCAATATCATACTCTAAATTTAAGCTATTTAAATATAATAAAATTTGTATAAATAAAAAAAATATAAAAATAATTAAATAATAAAATAATATATTTACAACACCAATATTTTCTTTATAAATTTTAATTAAAATACCATTTTTAATTATAAAATTAATTAAAAATTTTAAATTTATTATAAAAACTTTATCTACAGATTTATCAAATATAACCTCAAAATTAAATATTTTATTAATAAATCAAATATACAAAATTTTTAATAAATATTCTGAATAAAATGTACTTAAAATAAAATTAAATACCTCAAAATATTCTTTTTTTAAAAAAATTAAACTTTTCAAAATAAAATCTTAAAGACAAAAAATATATAAATAATAAAATATATTTATCATTTAATGTTATCTTAAAATTTTCATAAATAAATATATTATAAAAATATTTACCATAAAAAATTCTAAAAAAACTCATAAAAAAAAGAATAACTTATATATTTTAATCCTCCTTCACATATATATATATATATATAAAATAATTAACATAATAAATTAATACCCAATTTAATAAACGAATACTATAACTTATCGTAAATATAATTGAAATATATAACATAATTATAATAAAATTAAGTAACTTAAAATTATAAAATATCTCCATAATTAAATCCTTAGAAAAAAAACCAGTAATAAAGGGAAATCCACATAAATTTAAAATTGATAAAATAAATATTAATCTTTTTAAAGGATTAACATAATAATTTCCCCCAAAAAAACGTAAATCTTGTATACCTAAATTTATATGAATAAATCTTCCAACACTTAAAAACATTGTAGACTTAAATAAAGCATGACAAATTAAATGAAAAAATCCTAAATCAATATTACCTAACAATAAAATCCTTATTATAAAACTTAATTGACTTAAAGTTGATAAAGCAATAATCTTTTTAAAATTTAGTTCAAAATTTGCTATTAATCCAGACGTAAATATTGTAAAACTAAAAATTAATAATATAACAATATTCATAAAATTTAAATCTATAAATATTTTATTATAACGAATTAATAAATAAACACCTGCAGTTACTAAAGTGGAAGAATGAACTAAAGAAGAAACAGGTGTAGGTGCAGTTATAGCTGCTGGTAACCAAAAAGAAAATGGAAACTGTGCACTTTTTGTTAATATTATAATTGACATAAATAATAAAATTAATTTATAATCCTGATAAAAAAAAACATTTCAAGAACCAAAAAATGACAATATACAAACAATTAAAATTAAAGCTACATCCCCTAATCGATTACAACAAATAGTTAATATACCAGAATTATAAGAATTTTTATTTTGATAATAAATTACTAAACAATAAGAAATTAACCCCAACCCATCTCAACCTAAAATAATACCAATTATTCTAGGTCTTAAAATTATTAAACATATAGAAATTCTAAAAATAAAAACTAACAATTTAAAACGTTCAATATATAAATCTTCTTCTATATATTCAACACTATATAATATAACAATTCCAGTAATTAAAATAACTGTACGTAAATATATTATAGATATAAAATCAATATAAATAACAAATCTAAATTTTATAGAATTCATTTCAACAATTGTTCATTCCATAAAATAAATAATTTTAAATAAATATAAATAAAATCCGAAAAAAAAGAAAAGAAAAATATAAATAAAAAATAAACCATAAATCTTATAATAATAATTAAAAGTAAACATTACATCTTTGAAATCACAATTCAATATTTTTTTTAAACTACTTAAATTTAATAAAATCAAATTATAAAAATATTGATAAATTAAAAATAAATAAATTTAAAGGGATTCAATGAGATAAAACAATTAAATAATCTATTAAACTATATTTATTAATTTTACAAAAATTAAATTCACCATGTTGTGTATACCTAAATAAATTTAATGAATAAAAAAATCTTTAAAGATATTAAAATTATTAAAATAAATAAATTTAAAAAATTTCAATTAACTAAACTTCTAATTAAAAAAATTTCACTAATTAAATTTAATGATAATGGAGCAGATAAATTTGATTTACATAATAAAAATCATATTAAAGACATTCTAGGATATAAATTTATTAATCCTTTATTTATTAATATTAATCGTCTATTTCTTGATAAATAACATAAATTTACTAAAAAAAATAACCCTGATGAACATAAGCCATGAGAAATTATTATTATATATCTCCCTTTAATTCCACTATTTATTAATGTTATCATTTCCCTTAATGTTAACCCTATATGAACAACTGAAGAATAAGCTACTAAAATTTTCATATCAATTTGACGTATACATAAAATACTAATTAATATTGATCCAAAAATTCTAAAATATATAATAATTTCATTAAATTCAATAAAATTTTTTATAAATATTAACATAAACCGAATTTAACCATAAATTCCTAATTTTAATAAAATCCCTGCTAAAATTATTGACCCAATAACAGGAGCTTCAACATGAGCTCTTAATAACCAAGAATGAAATATAAATATAGGAATCTTAACAAAAAATGTATATATAAAAAATAAAAATATAAATATATTCAAATACTTAATTTTTAATATTTCAAAATAATATATCATTAAAATATTATAAAAATAACATAAATCCAAAATAAAAATTAAAAAAGGTAAAGAAAGAAATATTGTATAAAATAATAAATAAAATGAAGCTAATCCTCGTATTTCACCTAAACCTCATTTTATAATAATAAAAAATATAAGAACTAATCTAATTTCAAATATAAAATAAAATATTAATAATTTTATTGAAGTAAATACAAAAATTAAAGAAATTAATAATATTAATATTAATATTTTAAAATAAAAAAAATCATTATTTTTAACATAAAAAAAAATAAAAATTAAACTAAAAATTACAAATGTTAATGATAATAATATGTAAGAATATAAATTCATTCTAAATATTTCATTAATTATTCCATTTTCTACAAATTGATTAAAACAAAAAAATGGAATTACACAAAATAATAATATTAATATTCCTAATAAATGCTTATTATTAAAAAAAATTAATAAAATTATTATAAAAATTATATAAATTATCATATTAAATTTAATACTTTTACACTTTGATTCCTAAATAAAAAAATTATTCTAATTATTAATCCTAATCCAATTATACTTTCACAAACTCCTATAATTAAAATAATTAAAAATAATCAATCATTTAAATCCAAATTTAATAATATTAAAACTAAATGTAAAATTAAAATTAATAAAAACTCTAAACAAATTAAAATTAATAAAAATCTCTTAAATCTTAATATCATTAATAAAATAATTACAAATAATAATAATATATAATTAAATTCACTTATAATTTAAAAAAAAAATAATCTATTAAATAAATTTATTTAACAAATTTCAAAAAAATTATTTTAAAATAATATCTTTAACTCCCAAAATTAAAATTTTTTTAAAACTATTTCTTGATAAAATTAAATTAAGCTATATAATTTAAATACATAAAATATTAATTTTGTAAATTAAAATTAGAACTTTATTCTTATAGCTAATAAACCTATTTATTAAAATTATCATTTTTAAAATCATTATATTAATATGAATAAAATTATATAATATTTCAGAAAATAATTTCTCTCCAATAAATCTTATATTAATATTAATTTATTATACTGTAACTTTAATAATAATAAATTATACCTTTTTACCAAAAAAATCTTTATACTTAATAATAATTTTTATCACAATCATTAGAAGAATACTAATTATATTTATATACTTTGTTAGATTAATAAATAACTTATTTTATAAAAAAAATAAGATAAATAATTACTTTATCTTCATAAATTTTATATTTTTATTATTTTTTATCATAAATTTATACTTAAACAAAAATAAAATAATAATTAATTCAATTAACAAAAAATATTAATATTTATAAAATCTATGAATATCCTTATAATTTAATCACTTTTTATTTAATAAATTTATTATTATTAATTTTAATTTTAACAGTAAAAATTTCCACAATTAACAAAACAAATTTATCATTACGAAAAATCAAAAATTAATATTTATGAAAAAAAAAAATTTTTCATATGTTAATTAATCTTAATCCATTAACAAAAATACTTAATATATCATTAATTAATTTACCAACACCCATAAGTATTAATTATTTATGAAATCTAGGATCAATTTTAGGTTTATTCCTAATAATTCAAATCATTTCAGGATTATTCTTATCTTTTCATTACTGCCCTAACATTAATCTAGCTTTTGATAGAACTATCCATATTATAAAAAATATTAATCTTGGGTGATTTATACGATTAACTCACATACATGGAGCCTCATTCTTTTTTATATCAATATTTATTCATATCGCTCGAGGAATTTATTATTTTTCATTTACACTTACAAAAGTATGATTAATTGGAATTATTATTCTATTATTATCTATAGCAACAGCATTCTTAGGATATGTATTACCTTGAGGACAAATATCTTTTTGAGGAGCAACCGTAATTACTAATTTACTATCAGCTATCCCATATTTAGGAGAAATAATAGTTCAATGAATTTGAGGAGGATTTTCAATTAATAATGCTACTCTAAATCGATTCTATTCATTTCATTTTATTTTACCAATAATTATTTTATTAATAGCAATTCTACATTTATTGTTCTTACATTTAAGATTTTCTCATAATTCAATAGGCTTAAGAAGAAAACTTTACATATTATCTTTTAATCCTTATTTTATTATTAAAGATTTATATGGTTATATAATTATTTTAATACTTTTTTTTCAATTACAATAAAATTTCCTTGTATACTAAGTGATCCTGATAATTTTATTTTTGCAAATCCTATAGTTACTCCTGAACATGTTAAACCTGAATGATATTTCTTATTTGCATACGCTATTCTTCGATCTATCCCAAATAAATTAGGCGGTGTAATTTTTCTATTATTATCAATTTTAATTTTAATTACATTAACAATATTAAATAAAACTAATATAAATTCATGTAAATATTATTATTTAAATAAAATAAATTTTTGATTATTTATTATATCATTTATTATATTAACATGACTAGGAAAACAATTAATTGAATATCCATATATTCAATTAACACAATTATTTTCAATTATCTATTTTTCCTACTTCTTTATTTCTCCAATTTTAAATTATTTTTGAGATAAACTTATTTATTATAACTAAGTTAATGAGCTTGAAATAAGCATATATTTTGAAAATATAATATAGATTTATTAAATCTATTAAATTTAAAAAATAATTATTAATAAAAATTCCTTAAATATAAAATTTAATAAAATATAATATAAAGAAATTAATAAAAATTTTTTTCAACATAAATCTATTAATTGATCATAACGAATTCGAGGACAAATTGAACGTATCAAAATAATAAAAAAAAAATGAATATTAACAAATAAACCAAAATTTCAACTTATTAAATCTAAACCAAAAAAAATTAATACTATAATAACTCTAACAAAAACAATTCTTAAATACTCAGATATAAAAATTAAAGTAAAGATACTTCTAAAATATTCAATATTAAAACCTGAAACTAACTCAGATTCACCTTCAATTAAATCAAAAGGTGAAGGATTTAATTCAACTAATATACTAATTAAAAATATTAAATAAGTAGGAAATATATATATAAATATATACATATAAAATTGATACTTTCAAAAATTATATAATGAAAAATCTTCAATTAATAAAATTAAAGAAAACAAAATTAAAAATAAACTAACTTCATAAGAAACTGATTGAGCAATAGATCGAATAGAACTTAATATTGAATAATTTGAATTAGAAATTCAACCTCTTAACATTACAGGATAAACAATTAAACCAATAATTATTAACATAAATAAAATTCCATAATCAATAAAAATTATATAACAATTTATTGGATAAATAAATCAAATTAATATAGAAAACAAAAATATTAAAATTGGTATAAACTTATAAATTAAAAACTTTCTTTTTATAACCAAAAACAACTCTTTACTCAATAATTTAATTGCATCTCTAAAAGGTTGAAAAAACCCTAAAAATCCAACTTTATTCGGACCTACCCGAAATTGAACTAAACGTAACAATTTACGTTCAAAGAATGTCAAAAAAGCTATTCTAACTAAATTGAAAATTAATAAAATAATAAATATAAAAAAATCTAAAATAATTATCTTAAATTCAAATAAAATTATTATCTATTATAATACTTATTCTTATAATATTCATAAATTCTAAATTTATAACACTTTTCTGTCAAGATAATTATTAATAAATTTAAATTATACTAAAAATAATATTTATATAAATTTAGTCCTTTTGTACAAAAATTTAAAATTAATTTAAAGATATAAACTGATCTGGCTTACACCGATCTGAACTGAAATCATGTAAAATTTAAAAAGTCGAACAGACTTAATATTTAAATATCTTCATTTAAATTTAATTTTAATTCAACATCGAGGTCATAAACATTTTTATAAATATGATCTTTCCAAAAATATTATGCTGTTATCCCTAAGGTAATTTTTTCTAATAATTCTTATAAACAATCTCAAAAATTTTACAATAATTACTGATAAAAATATTTTAAAGTTTATTAAATTTAAATATCCTCCCAATTAAATAATAAATCAATTAAATAAAAATTAAATTTTAAAAATATTTAATAAACTAAATTATAAAATTCTATAGGGTCTTCTCGTCCCTTAAAAAAAATTAAGCATTTTTACTTAAAATTTAAATTCATAATTTATACTTGAAACAGTTTATATTTCATTAACTGATTCATACAAGACCTTAATTAAAAGACAAATTATTATGCTACCTTTGCACAGTCATGAATACTGCAACTATTTAAAATCAAATTCATTGAGTAGAGCTCACCTTAAAATAAAATCAAAAAGAAATGTTTTTGTTAAACATTTGAATATAAATTTTGCCGAATTCTTTAAATATAAATAAATATAATATTTATTTTATTTTTAAATAAATTTAATTACTAATTTAATCATTATAAATAATTTCAATTAATTTTAAAATATTATTTTATAAAAAATTCATTAATAAAATTAAATTAATAATAAATAAAAATAAATTATAAAATATTTTATATTAATAACAAATTTTATGTTTATAAATTTATAAACTTTAATTTTAAAATTATAAAATAAATTTATAGATTATCCCATAAATTTTTTATATTCAATAAATTTTAAATTATATGTATACATATATATATATAATAACAATAATAAAAATTAATTTAAATATATGAATTAAATTCAATTCTAAAATAACTAGATATCTAAAATTTGAAAAAAATTTCATTTCTAAATAAATATTAATAAACATTTTGCTACATATAATATTATATTTATTTAGATCATTTTATTTTCGAGATTCATAAATTTATAAATATAAATTAAATAACCTTGATACAAAAGGTACAAAAATAAATTTTATTTTTATAAAATTAAAACATTTCTTTCACAATACTATTAAATAAAAAATAAATTTATTCAAAAATTTTACTAAAATAATATAAAATTAAATTACTTTAAAAAAAAAAATAAATATAACAAATATTATATATATATAAATTCTATTTAATAAAATTTTAAATTATAAAAATTAATCTTTTTATTGTAAATAAAAAATTTTTATTAAACTAAAATTTTAAATAAGTACATTTTCCAATACACTCACTTTGTTACGACTTATTTCAATTTTAATGAAATTGACGGGCGATTTGTACATTAAATAAAATAAATTCAAACAATAAAATTTTATTTATTTTACTTTTAAATCCAATTTTATAAAAATATTAAAATTTTAAATTCAAAAATTTAATTTAATGTAACTCATATAAATCTAAAAAAAAATACATTTTGATCTGAATTCTTATATTTAAAAAAAATATTTTTAAATTATAAAACTTAAATTTATAATCTTACTAAACGACAATACATAATCAATATCTTCAGTTTGTCTTAACGTGGATTATCAAATTAATCTACAACTTCCTCTAATTTAAAGATATTTAACCGCCAAATTTTTTAATTTTAATGATTAACATTTAATTATTAAATTATAATTTTCATATTCAATAATAGGGTATCTAATCCTAGTTTACTTTAAATATTTAATAAAAATAATATCTATAAAAATTTAATTAATTAAATTTGTATATTTCAC
This sequence comes from Nomia melanderi, assembly GCF_051020985.1. NCBI lineage: Eukaryota > Metazoa > Arthropoda > Insecta > Hymenoptera > Halictidae > Nomia > Nomia melanderi. Next base: position 40,026 of record NW_027475257.1, on the reverse strand, counting down.
CAATAAAAATTTAATAAAAACTAATTATCTAAACAAATTATTTAAAATTTAATTAAATCAATTTATAAATAAAGTTTAACCGCAGATGCTGGCACTTATTTATCCTTTATTTAAATTAAATTTCTAATTATAACATTAATTAATAAAAAAAATTAATTTCTAAAATAAAATTATTAAAACTATTAAAATTTTAATAAATAAAAATTTTATATAATAAATTAAATTAAATAATTAATTAAAATTTTAAAATCAATAACCTTTATTTTTCAATTAAAATTCATCTATAAAAAAATATCCACAATAAATTCTTTAAATTTAATTAAAATCTCCCTAACTCAAATTAAATCTATTCAATTTATTACTGATTAAATTTTTTCACTGGAAATTAAAACTACCGACTAAAATTCTTTTACTTTCAATAAACGTTATTCGGTAGAATTTTTACCTTACTTATCTAAAATATCTATAAATAAATATTTAATAAAAAAATAAATAATTTCTACATAAATTAATATTAAATTAATCAATTTTATATTTAATTAAATTAAATTATTATATAATTAATAAATAATTATAGACTATACATATAAATATTTAATATATATATATACAATATTACTTGTATATATATATTAAATATTAATATTTATATAAAGAAATAATTAATATATAATGTATACATATTTACATATAATTAAATATTTAAATTAAAATTATTATTTAATAAATAATTAAAACCTCCCTAAATATTTTACATTTATAAATATATAAATATTTAACATATATATAGATACATATATTTATATATATATATATTAAATATTTATATATATATATACACATATATATACAATAAATATAATAAAATAGTTTAATATAGTTATAATAGATTTATATAGTTTTATATAGTTATATGTAGTTTTAAATAGTTTTATATAGTTTTATATAGTTTTATTAGTTTTATATAGTTTTTCATAGTTTTATATAGTTTTATATAGTTTTATATAGTTTTATATAGTTTTGTATAGTTGCATATAGTTTTATATAGTTTTACATAGTTTTGTATAGTTTTATATAGTTTTATATAGTTTTATATAGTTTCATATAGTTTTATTAGTTTGACATAGTTTTATATACATTTATATAATTTTATATAGTTTTGCATAGTTTTATATAGTTTTACATAGTCTTATATAGATTTATATAGTTTTATATAGTTTTATATAGTTTTACATAGTTTTCCTTAGTTTTATGTAGATTTACATAGTTTTACATAGTTTTACATAGTTTTGTATAGTTTTATATTGTTTTATCAGGTTTGCATATTTTTATATACTTTTATATAGCTTCATATAATTTTATATAGTTTTCCTAAGTTTATATAGTTTTATATAGTTTTATATAGTTTTATATAGTTTTATATAGTTTTAGTAGTTTTATATAGTTTTGTATAGTTTTATATAGTTTTATATAGTTTTATATAGTTTTACATAGTTTTCCTTAGTTTTATGTAGATTTACATAGTTTTACATAGTTTTACATAGTTTTGTATAGTTTTATATTGTTTTATCAGGTTTGCATATTTTTATATACTTTTATATAGCTTCATATAATTTTATATAGTTTTCCTAAGTTTATATAGTTTTATATAGTTTCATATAGTTTTATATAGTTTTATATAGTCTTATATAGTCGTATATAGTTTTATATAGTATTATTAGTTTTTTATTGTTTTGTATTCTTTTAAATAGTCTTATATAGCTTTATATAGTTTTATATAGTTTTATATTGTTTTATTAGTTTTGTATAGTTTTATTTGTTTTATAGAGTTTTATATAGTTTTATATAGTTTTATATAGTTTTATATAGTTTTATATAGTATTATTAGTTTTTTATAGTTTTATATAGTTTTATATAGTTTTCTATAGTTTTATATAGTTTTATATAGTATTATTAGTTTTTTATAGTTTTATATAGTTTTAAATAGTTTTACATAGATTTATATAGTTTTATATAGTTTTATATAGTTTTGAATAGTTTCATATAGTTTATTGGTTTTACATAGTTTTATAGAGTTGTATATAGTTTTATATGGTTTTACGTTGTTTTATATAGTTTTATATAGTATTAATAGTTTTTTTTAGTTTTACACAGTTTTATATAGTTCTATATACTTTTATGTAGTTTATATACTTTACTAGCATAACAGACATACAGGTCGCTTCTCGGCCTTATGACTAAGATCAGAGTGTACTCGCATAACACAAATCCAGGTCGTTTCTCGACCTTATAACTAAGATCAAAGCGGACTCGAATAACCTTAATCTATCCCGCATTTGGGCCTTAAGCCTATGATCATTGTGTACTTGCATAAAACACATGCAGATCGCTGCTTGGCCTTACGGCAAAGATCAAAGTGTACTCGAATAACCGGATTCCTGGAGGCTTCTCGGCCGTACGGCTAAGTTCAAAGTGTACTCGAATAAACCACATTCAGATCGCTTCTCGGCCTTATGGCTATGATCAAAGTGAACTCGAATAACACAAATCCAGATCGCTTCTCGGCCGTTATGGCGAAGTTCAGAGTGTACTCGTATAACCCAAATCCAGATCGCTTGTCCTCCTTATAGCTAATATCAAAGGGTACCCGCATAACACACATCCAGATGGCTTCTCGGCCTAATGGCTAAGATCAAAGTGTACTCGAATAAACCAAATCCAGATCGCTTCTCGGCCTTACGGATAAGATCGAGGTGCACTCGCATAACACACATCCTGATCGCTTCTCGGCCGTATGGCTAAGATCAAAGTGTATTCGCATAACCCAAATTTATATCGCTTCTCACTCTTATGACTAAGATCAACATGTACTCGAATAACCCAAATCCAGAACGCTTCACGGCCTTATGGCTAAAATCAAAGTGTAATCGCATAACCCGAATCCAGTTCGCTTCTCTACCTTATGGCTAAGACCAGAATGTAGCCCTATAACACGCATCCAGATCGCATCTCGGCCTTATGTCTAAGATCAAAGTGCACACCCATAACACTAATCCACATCGCTTCTCGGCCTTACAGCTAAGATCATTGTGAACTCGCGTAATACACATCCACATCGCTTCTCGACCGTATGGCTAAGATCAAAGTGTACTCGCACAATACACATCCAGGTTGCTTCTCGGCCTGATGGCTAAGCTCAAAGTGTGCTCTAATAACCCAAATCCAGTTCGCTTCTGGGCCTTATGGATAAGATCAAAGTGTACATGCATAACACACATCCGGTTCGCTTCTCGGCCTTATGGCTAAGATCAAAGTGTAATCGCATAACACACATCCAGATCGCTTCTCGGCCTTATTGCTCAGATCAAAGTGTACTGGAATAAACCAAAACCAGAGCGCTGCTCGGCAGTATGGTTAAGATCAAAGTTTACTCGCATAGCACATATCCCGATCGCTTCTCAGCCTTATGTCTAAGATCAAAGTGGACTCGAATAACCCAAATGCAGATCGCTTCTCGGCCTTATGACTAAGATCAAAGTGTCCTCGCATAACGCAGATCCAGGTCGCTTCTCGGATTTATGGCTCAGATCAGAGTGTAATCGGAAAACACACATCCAGATCGCTTCTCGGCCTTGTGGTTAAGATCAAAGTGTAATCGCATAACACACATCCAGATCGCTTCTCGGCCCTATTGCTCAGATCAAAGTGTACTGGAATAAACCAAAACCAGAGCTCTGCTCGGCAGTATGGTTAAGATCAAAGTTTACTCGCATAGCACATATCCCGATCGCTTCTCAGCCGTATCGCTAAGATCAAAGTGTACCCGTATAACACAAATCCAGATTGCTTTTCGGCCTTATGCCTAAGACCAATGTGTACTCGCATAACAGAGATCCAGATCGCTTCTCGGCCTCATGGATAAGTTCGAAGTGTACTCGCATATCACACAACCAGATAGCATCTCGGCCTTATGGCTATGATCAAAGTGCATTTGTATAACACACACCCAGATCCCTTCTCGTCCTTATGGCTAAGATCAAAGTGTACTCGCACAAAACATATCCAGATCCCTACTCGGTCTTATGGCTAAGACCAAAGTATACCCGAATCACCCAAATCCGGATCGCTGCTCTGCCGTATGGCTAAGATCAAAGTGTACTCGCATAACACATATCCAGATCGCTTGTCGGCCTTATGCCTAAGATCAAAGTGTACTCGCTTAACACACATCCACTTCGCCTCTCGATCTTATGGCTAAGGTCAAAGTGTATTCGTATAACCCAAATCCAGATCGCTTCTCGACTGATGTCAAAGATGAAGCTGCAAAGGCATAACAGACATCTGGATCGCTTCTCGCCGTAATGGCTAAGTTCAAAGCGTACTCGCATAACAGACATTCTGATCGGTTCTCGGCCTTACGGCTAAGATCAAAGTGTACTCGCATAACACGCATCCATATCGCTTCTCGGCCTAATGGCTAAGATCAAAGTGTACTCGCACAATACACATCCAGGTTGCTTCTCGGCCTGATGGCTAAGCTCAAAGTGTACTCTAATAACCCAAATCCAGTTCGCTTCTGGGCCTTATGGATAAGATCAAAGTGTACATGCATACCGCACATTCAGATCGCTTCTCGGCATTATGGGTAAGGTCAAAGTGTACTCGAATAACCCAAATCCAGGTCGCTTGTAGACCTTATGGCTAAGATCAAAGTGTCCTCGCGTAACACACATTCAGATCGCGTCTCGGCCTTATGGGTAAGATCATAGGGAACTCGCATAACACCCATCCAGATCGCTTCTCGGCCTTATTGTTAAGATGAACATGTACTCGCGTAGCCCAAATCCTTCTCGCTTCTCGGCCGTATGGATAAGATCAAAGTGTATATAACTATTAATATTCTATCTATCTTACTCTGTTTATTTAGCTACTTATTTATTTAGTTATTAACTCATTTAATTATATTCTTTTCCTGGTTTTTATTTATCTATTTACTTAACCATTTCAAACATACTGACTAACGATATATTTATCTATTTAGTTACATATTTTTTTTCTTTTTTCTTTCATTCTACTTACATATTTATTTATTTATTTACACATTTATTTATTCACATATTTATTTATGTACATATTTATTCATCTACATATTTATTTATTTACGTATTTATTTACATATCTATTTATTTTTTCTTTCTGAACTAACTACGAGATTTGGTAACGGTTTCTTAATTAGTGATGTGACACTGGTTCTAATTATTCATCAATTTGGTACTCTTTGTTTTATTTTTCTTTAATTTTTTTATATTTCTGATTTTTTCATCCCAGTTTATTTATTTATCTATTTATGTATTTATTTATTATTTATTATTTATTTATTTATTTACTTGATTATTTTATCTATCTGACCTATTCATTTTAATCATTCTCTACCTCAACCGCCTACTCTAATTCTATACTAACCGCTTCTCTATAACTGCACTTCCGCGCATGCGCCCTAATTGAAATGCCAAATAGCCGCTACTGAGATGCTTGTAATCGTATTTATATTTATATATCTATTTATTTTATTTTATTTTTGTGCTGTTTTCTATGGCGAAGGCCTGGGCACAGTAGAGCCCGGATTCGACTAGGAACTACATATTATGTACATATTTAACCACTGAATTGTATATATTGAAAATTACCTTTAGCTATATATCTGCACTTATATTTATTTTGTCCATATTTATTTATGCTATGTATATTTGTTTATTTAATCTTCAATGTATATTCTCGCTTATTTTTGTTTGGTTATTTATTTTATCTATTTATTTATTTATTTATTTATGTATATTTATATATTTCTGTGCCTCTTCTTTTCTTGTTTATATTTATGTATGCTATGTATATTTGTTTATTTAATCTACGCTACTATTATTTATTTATTTATATAATTTATTCTAGTTTGGCTATTTATTCGATTAACTATCTACTTCCACTAATATATACATATTCAGACTCTTGCTAGATTCATATAAATGCTAAGGTGTTTATGAGATAAGAGCCACCGCAGATTGATATCTGAAAATAGCGACAGACGCTATAGAGTTATATCAACTATTTTGCCTTCGCCATAAAGGCGCTACTATGTATCCACCCCCAGCCAAACAATGTAAGGCTGGGGGAACATTCTTTGTGAATAAAGCGCTTTTTATCTGTTCTTATCAGCTTAATATCTGATACACTCCGCATCGCGGAGTCAGAAAATGAACCTGATCTTTGGAGTCAGGCGGATCGTTGGGGCTCGCTCCACTTCCACCGTGAGTCGGTCCGGCACTGCAGTGCCGCCAGAAACGGCTCAATTAGCGCTGCTAATTAGAGCTCTTATCTTTTTTCACCTTCTGGACCGACTCGGGACTCCAAAGAGTAAGCCCCTTAATATTCTGGCTCCGCGAAGTCCCGAAATCGCGGTAAATTCACCCGCCGCGGTACTACGCAACAGTGCGGGCCGAGTTGCGATCGGGCGTGTTCGCGGCAAGGTCTGTTCACGATCAGTGCTCGAGGTGTTGTGCGGTGAAGTGTGATAAAGTGCCTTCGCCACGGGACCGGATCGAGCCTGCGCGGGAGTACACCTGCGCCGCCCACCTGCGCGGGAGGATCACCTGCGCACCATCACCTGCGCCGCCCACCATCCTGCTTCCGTGGACAACCGAGGGAGAGGACGACCAGGGTCTACTGAGGGTCTAAGAGGGTCCTAGGACAACCAGCCCTCTACTTGGAGGCCAACAACCACCACAGGCCAACCCCATCAGCCCTGGTCTTCCTCTACGTGGGTCATCTAACACCCCTACGACCCACCAGGACTTGGCCATCGGCAACCCCGACGGGAAGGACGGCTCGCCTGATCCACGCCTACCACCGCTAGAACAGGAATCAGGAGCGAGGTGTTATTCCCCTCGGAGAGCGCTCCTGCATCGCTGGACTCCTGCGCCGAGTGAGTCTCTCTTCTCTTTCTATCCCCCCGGCAGTGAGGAGGGTAACGCAGCCGGTCTCCAGCCATCTGCGGTGCTCGAATCATCGTCGGTAGTCCTCTACCTTACCCCTACGCGTCCACCCACACCTTCGATCGCTCCCATCCGTTGAGGTGTGTCAACGGACCGGGACGCGTGAGGTCCGAGTCGAGTGGCGCCTCCACTTCCTTCTTTTCCCTTCAGTCACCGCCCGCGTGGAGGCTGACTCCACTCTCCCATTAGTGAGTGAACCTCAGGTCGGCCCGCTTGCGGTACAACCCCCGTGCAGTCCTCGGTGGAGTGGGCGATTCCGTCGCTCTTCCTCCATCGAGATCGCTGCACTCCTCCGTAACCGTCACCTGTTAGTATCCCTACCGACTGCCACGTCGGAGGATGTCATTTTTCCAGGCAGACTTCGACACCGGACTTAGAGCCGGCGGAGTCAGTAGGGTGTTAGCGCGTGGCGGTATTCCTTCTGTCGTTTTGGACTTAGTTTTCTCTTCTCTTACTCTGTTATTCCCACTCTGTCTATCCTCCCCGTTTCGCCTCGATGTGGCACTTAGAAATATTTGCCACAGCAACTCTGTCTCTTCTTCTGTCTCACTTAGCGTAGGACTTAGTCTTAAGAGCGATGCAGGACCGCGGTGATAGTGCGTCAGTCACCTCCTGCACTACCGAGGGGAGTAATAATCTCGCCCTGGTGATAGAGTTTCCCTTCCCAGCGGAGTTCCGATGCCCTGCCTGCTTCGGTGTCCCCGGGATCAGGATGAGTGGCGTGCACAAGTACCACACGGATTTGACAAAGCACGCCCGGAAACATCATCCGGGCGTTGTATTGGCGTACAAGTGTCGTGAGTGCAGCTTCACCGGCGATGGGAGGTATCCTCTCAAGGTGGAGAGGCTGCACCACGACTTTTTACACAAATCCGACCAGCAGAACAATCCGTGTGGGACTTGTACAGTTCCCGTGACAGGTTCGACCGGTTCGAGCAACACCTCTCGTCGGGGGAGTTCCGCGTTATTCGCCCCCGCAGTACCGCGCGCTGTTACGTTAGCTGCTGCCAATTTGGCGGTCCAGTCCCCGCCCCCGCAAACGATGTGCGCCGCGACGTTGCCGCCCACCCACACCCTTTCTACGACGAAGGATTCAACGGGGATGGCAATCACCACCTGCACGACGCGGCGCACAATGGCGGCAGCGGCAACAACAACGGCAACAGCTATAACATCTGCAACTACGACGGGGACAACAACGAGGACTACGAGGACGACGACGAAGACGACGACAACGAGACCGATGGCTAGGGGGGGGCGGGCACTGAAGCCGGTCCAGCACTCCCACGCTAACCATCAACATTGGGCCGACCACCAGCGCCCGGCCCGCGCCCCCGCAACCAATCTACCACAAACCCAAGGGGACGCTACCGGTCAATAAGAGCGGCAGCCCGCCGCGGCGAACGGGGTCGGCTGCTCCTAGGACATCGCCGCCGGCTGCAAGGGCGCCTGCTACCAGGAGGGGCTCCGGTCCCTCAGCCGCTACCACAACGAGGCCCACCCCACCGGGCAGATGAACGGCCCCCGCTACCGACTGGCACCTCTCCAGCGATGACCCCGCCCACCACCACACAAGGGCGGGTGACACGGGGTACGAGGGGTGCCAGCGCCCCGGTGGAGGTGGGCAGAAGGACCACCACCACCACCACCCGGGGGACGGTAGCGGCTGCGACCGGAGCCAGAAGAACGCCCCCGAGATTAGGAGGGACACCCACCGCTCAAACTCCATCTCCAAGGGCGGTGGCTCAAGGGAACAGTCCATCCAGCGGCCCATCACCACCTCGGGCCGCCCAAAGGAAACCCTCGGGGGTAAGGACAGCGGCTTCGCCATCATACGCCGCCGTCACAGCGGGCGCCCTTTCCCACACGTCACCTCCCACGCCGATACACGTCGCGCCGGAAAGGGGGCTGCGTACAGCAACCCGGGCCACCCCTACACTGCCCGGGCCATCACCACGACCACCAAGACGCAGCCCCCCACCGAGGAAGCACCGGAGCCCCAGGACGCCGCCGACCATCCGCGGCGAGCAGGGGGCTCCGTTACCGGTAACGTCGGCGAGTATGGTGACGTTGTGCAGCTCCGCCGTTACCACCACCTGCAGCGGGGTGCCGATAATGACCCCCCTGCTTATTGTAGGAGGAGCGATGGTGGCCAGGCCGCTACCACCATCTCCAGCGGCCCCGCTCCTCCCACCCATCGGAGAGGTGGAGGGGCGGCAGCCGGCCGGGGCAGCCGCAACCCCGGAATCATCACCGGAGCCGTGGCGAATCACCGCTGGATCCCGCCAACGTCACCACAGTGGGATCCTGTCGTTGAGCTCGTCGTCCGAAGAGGAGGCGCAGCCGCTGCCGCCAGAGAAGAGGACGACGACGCCTCCTCTATCACCGCGAGAAAAGTCACTCGCCCGGCCGCCTCCGGGCAGCAGCAGCAGCAGCAACAACAACAACAGCGCCGCGCACAATAAAGCGCATCGGCCTGGAGCAGGGTGCTCCGGGGCGCCCTCGGTGAGTAGCGTAACATCGTTTAGCCCTTCGCTACTACCGAGCGTCCCACGTGGGGGCACCCGTCTCCCTTTTTACTTTGCGGGAAGGGGTAGTATTAAATCGCGCGGGGAGGGATAATCGGAGGCCCGTCACCGTTAATGTAACCGTGAGGGGTGCTCCTGCCTCCGCGACGGAGGCGACCGCACCCTCGCCTGCCTCGAGACCTCGTGAGCCCAGGCGTCCTGCGGCATCCGGGCATCCCTCTCGAAGAAGGGGCGCCATCCGACCTTTGGTCGGGAAAGCGTTTCCTTCGGAGAGAGCGTTGCTGATCGGCATTGCGCAGAACGCTGGCTCCCTGGAGCAGCTGGAGGATGTTACGAGGGAAATCGCAGCATACCGTCAGGGCTTCAGAGTCGGGGGACCGACCACGAGAGGGGCGGGACAGGTAGGCCCCAAAGGCGTGCGAGAGCTAGGGGCGTGTCGGGCGACCAAGCGGCTCGCGGTTCGAACGGTCACCGAGATCGTAATGTGTTGGCAGGTGGACCAACGCGGGGAGACCAGGTAAGGGAGGCTACGCGCATACAACGGCTCTTCAGGCAGAACCGCCGGCGTGCTCTTCAGGAGGTGCTCATGGGCCCGTCCTTGCACTGCAAAGTGCCTAAGGACAGGGTACATGAGTACTTCCTCAACATGTACTTACCGGCGGGGAACCTGGGAGCTAGGCCTCCCCCGCCTTCCATCGAGGCTCCAGACGAGAGTTTTATATAGTTTTATATAGATTTATATCGTTTTATACAGTTTTATATTGTTTCATATAGTTATATATAGTATTATATAGTTTCATACAGTTTTATTAGTTTTATGCAGTTTTATATAGTATTATACAGTTTTAAATAGTTTTATATAGTTTTATATAGTTTTGTATGGTTTCATTAGTTTTATATAGTTTTATATAGTTCCATATGATTTTATACACTTTTATATAGTTTTATATATTTTTATACAGTTTTATATAGTTTTATACAGTTTTATTAATTTTATATAGTTTGATATAGTTTTATATAGCTTTACAAATTTTTATATAGTTTTATATAGTATTATATAGTTTTATATAGTTTTATTAGTTTTATATAGTTTTATATAGTTTTATATAGTTTTATATAGTATTATATAGTTTTATACGGTTTTATTAGTTTTATATAGTTATACATAGTTTTATTAGTTTTATATAGTTTTATACAGTTTTGTATAGTTTTATATATTTTCACATAGTTTTACATAGTTTTATTTGTTTTATATAGTTTTGTACAGTTTTATATAGTTTTATACAGTTTTATATAGATTTATATAGTTTTATATAGTTTTATATAGTTATATACAGTTCTATATAGTTTTATTAGTTTTACATACTTTTATATAGTTTTTTATAGTTTTATATAGATTTATATAGTTTTATACAGTTTTACATAGTTTTATATAGCTTTATATATTTTTATATAGTTTTATACAGTTTTATATAGTTTTATATAGTTTTATATAGTTTTATATAGTTTTATACTGTTCTATTCAGTTTTATATAGTTTTATATGGGTTCATACAGTTTCATATAGTTTTATTAGTTTTATTAGTTTTATACAGTTTTTTATAGTTTTATATAGTTTTATATAGTATTATATAGTTTTACACAGTTTTACTAGTTTTATATAGTTTTATATAGTATTATATAATTTTATATAGTTTTATTAGTTTTATATAGTTTTACATAGTTTCATGTAGCTTTATTAGTTTTATATAGTTTCATGTAGCTTTATATAGTTTTATATAGTTTTATACAGTTTTATACAGTTTTATATAGTTTTATATACATTCATATAGTTTTATTATTTTATATGGTTTTATAAATTCTTATATAGTTTTATATAACATTATATAGTTTTATATAGTTTTATTAGTTTTATTAGTTTTATTAGTTTTATATAGTTTTACATATTTTCATATAGTTTTATTAGTGTTATATAGTTCTATATAGTTTTATTAGTTTTATATAGTTTTATATAGTTTTTATAGTTTTATATAGTTTTATGTAGTTATATTAGTTTTATATAGTTCTATATAGTTTTATACAGTTTTATATAGTTTTATATAGATTCATATAGTTTTATTAGTTTTATTAGTTTTATTAGTTTTATTAGTTTTATTAGTTTTATTAGTTTTATATAGTTTCGTATAGTTTCATTAGTTTCATATAGTTTTATATAATTTTATATAATTTTATATAGTTTTACATAGTTTTACATTGTTTTATAGTTTTATATAGTTTTATATAGTTTCATACAGTTTTATATAGTTTTATATAGATTCTTATAGTTTTATATAGTTTCATGTAGACACATATACTATTATATAGTTTCATACAGTTTTATTAGTTTTATTTAATTTTATATAGTTTTAAATAGTTTAATATGGTTTTATATAGTTTCATATAGTATTATATAGTTTTATTTAGTTTTATTAGTTTTATATGGTTTTATATAGTTTTATATAGCTTTAATAATTTTATGTAGTTTTAATAATTTTATGTAGTATTACTAGTTTTATATAGTATTATATAGTTTTGTACAGTTTTATTAGTTTTATAAAGTTTTATATAATTTTACATAGTTTCATATAGTTTTATTAGTTTTATATAGTTTTATATAGTCTTATATATTTTTATATAGTTTTATACAGTTCTATATAGTTGTTATATAGTTTTATTAGTTTCATATAATTTTATATGGTTTTATATAGTCTTATATAGTCTTATTAGTTTTGTATAATTTGATATAGTTTTATACGGCTTCATATGGTTTCATATAGTGTTACATATTTTTATAAGGGTTTATATAATTTTGTATAATTTTATATAGTTTTATATAGTTTAATATAGTTTTATTAGTTTTATATAGTTTTATTTAGTTTTATACAGTTTTATACAGTTTTATATATTTTTATATAGATTCATATAGTTTTATTAGTTTTATATGGTTTTATAAATTCTTATATAGTTTTATATAATATTATATAGTTTTATATAGTTATATTAGTTTTATTAGTTTTATATAGTTTTATACAGTTTTATATCGTTTTATATAGTTTTATATGGTTTTATATATTTTTATGTAGTTTTATATAATATTATATAGTTTTATTTAGTTTTATACAGTATTATATAGTTTTATATAGATTTATTATTTTCATATAGTTTTATCTAGTTCTATATAGTCGTTATATAGTTTTATAAGTTTTATATATTTTTATATATTTTGATACAATATTGTAGCGATACATCGAATTAACGAGGTTGCGATGTGTCGAAATCGTCCCTCTAGCACGCTCGGCTGAACCAACCCTTAGGATCTGAAGGGGGTTGAAATAAACTGGTCGCTAAGGAGTTGGTCAGAGTAAACGAATACAAACGAGTAGTCTTTGAGCGAACGTTGACGAGAATAGACGTGTTGAGCTATAGACTACATTCTGTAATATTTGTATGAAATTGTAAATATTAGTGTAAATAAGAACATTGTAAATAAACATGTCGCGGGCGAGCACCCCAGGACCCGCCCAGCGCAACAATATTATATAGTTTTATATTGTTCTATATAGTTTTTTATAGTTTTATTCAGTTTTATATAGTTTTATATAGTTTTATATAGTTTTAAATAGTTTTATATAGATTTATACAGTTTTATATAGTTTTATATTGTTCTATATAGTTTTATATAGTTTCATATAGTTATATTAGTTTTATATAGTATTATATGGTTTCATATAGTTTTATATAGTTTTATATAGTTTTGTATAGTTTTATATAACTTTATATAGATTAATATAGATTTATAAACTTTTTAATAGTATTATATAGTTTTACCTAGTTTTATATAGTTTTATATAGTTTAATATAGTTTTAATAGGTTTATATAGTTCTATATAGTTTTATATAGTTTTATATTGTTTTATATAGTTTTATTGGTTTCATATAGTTTTACATAGTTTTATATAGTTTTATATAGTTTTCTGTTGATTTGTGTTGTTTAATACAGTTTTATATTTTTAATAGATTTATATAGTTTTACATAGTTATATATAGTTTTACATAGTTTTACATAGTTTTATATAGTTTTATACAGTTTTACATAATTTTATATAGATCGATATTGTTTTATGTAGTTTTATATTGTTTTATATAGACTGTTATTGTTTTGTGTAGGTTTATCTAGTTTGATATATATTGATATTGTTTTATGTACTTTTATATAGCTTTATATAAATTGACATAGTTTTATATAGTTTTATATAGTTTTATATAGGTTTATATAGTTTTATATAGTTTTATTTAGTTTTGTATAGTTTTATGTAGATTTATATAGTTTTAAATAGTTTCATATACTTTTATATAGTTTCTTATAATTTTATATGGTTTTTTATAGTTTAATATAGTGATATAAAGTTTTATATGGTTTTATATAGTTTTATATAGTTTTATATAGTTTTATATAGTTTTATATATTTTGATATAGTTTTATATTGTATTATATAGTTTTATATAGTTTTATACACTTTTAATAGTTTTATATAGTTTTACATAGTGTTATATAATTTTCTATAGTTTTATACAGTTTTATCACTATTATATAGTTTTATTAGTTTTATATATTTTTATATAATTTTATATAGTATTATATAGTTTTGTACAGATTCATATAGTTTTATATTTTTCCATATAGTTTTATTAGTTTTATTAGTTTTACATAGCTTTATATACTTTTATATAGTATTACATAGTTTAATATAGCTCTATATAGTTTTGTATAGTTTTATATAGTTTTATGCACATTTATATAATTTTTAATAGTTTTATATAATTTGATATTGTAATAATAGAATTTTATACGTTTACATAGTTTTATATTGTATTATATAGTTTTATATAGTTTTATATAGTTTTATATAGTTTTATATAATTTTATATAGTTTTGTATATTTCTATATAGTTTTATTAGTTTTGTATAGCTTTATATACATTTATACAGTTTTATAAAGTTTTCTATAGTTTTCTATAGGTTTATATAGTTTTCATATGGTTTTATTAGTTTAGTGTAGTTTTATATTGTTTTATATAGTTTTATATAGTTTTATACAGGTTATATAGTTCTGTATAGTTTTAAATAGTTTTACTAGTTCTATATAGTTTTATACAATTTTATTATTTTATATAGTTGTACATAGTTTTATATAGTTTTATATAGTTCTGTATAGTTTCATATAGTTTTATTAGGTTTATATAGTTTTATGCAGTCATATTTGTTTTACATAGTTTTACATAGTTTTATATAGTTTATATAGTTTTATATAGTATCATATAGTTTTATATATTTTTATATAGTTTTATTAGTTTTATATAGTTTTATATATATTTATATAGTTTTATATAGTTTTCTATAGTTTTGTATAGTTTTATACAGTTTTATTAGTTTTATATAGTTTTATACAGTTTTATTACTTTTATATAGTTTTACACAGTTTTATATAGTGTTATAGAGTTTTATATAGTTTCATATAGTTATATATATTATTATATAGTACCATACCACTATATTAGTTTTATATAGTTTTATATAGTTTTGTATAATTCTATATAGTTTTATAAGTTTTATACAGTTTTATATAGTTTTACATAGACTCATATAGTTTTATTAGTTTTCTATAGTTTTCTATAGTGTTATATAGTTTTATGCGTTTTACATATTTTTATATAGTTTTATATAGGTTTATATAGTTTCATATTGTTTTACATAGTTGTATATAGTTTTATTGGCTTTATATAGTTTTATACAGTTTTATATAGTTTTATATAGACTCATATAGTTTTGTTAGTTTTATACAGTTTTATGTAGTTTTATATAGTTTTATATACTTTTATGTAGTTTTATATAGTTTTATATAGTTTTATATAGTTTTATATAGTTTTATATAGTTTTATATAGTTTTATATAGTTTTATATAGTGTCATAAAGTTTTATATGGTTTTATATAGTTTAATATAGTGATATAAAGTTTTATATGGTTTTATATTGTTTTATATAGTTTTATATAGTTTTATGCACATTTATATAATTTTTAATGGTTTTATATAATTTGATATTGTATTAATAGAATTTTATACGTTTACATAGTTTTATATTGTATTATATAGTTTTATATAGTTTTATATACATTTATACAGTTTTATATAGTTTTCTATAGTTTTCTATAGGTTTATATAGTTTTGTATAGTTTTATATGGTTTTATATAGTTTAATATAGTTTTATACTGTTTTATATAGTTTTATATAGTTTTATATAGTTTTATTGGTTTCATATAGTTTTACATAGTTTTATATAGTTTTATATAGATTTATATAGTTTTGTATAGTTTTAACTAGATTTATATAGTTTTACATTGTTTTATATAGTTTTATATAGTTTTATATTGATTGATATTGTTTTATGTAGTTTTATGTAGTTTTAATACATTTATATAGTTTTACATAGTTTTATATAGTTTAATATAGTTTTAGATAGTTTTATATAGTTTTATATAGTTTTATATAGATTGATATTGTTTCATGTAGTTTTATGTATTTTTATATTGCTTTATATAGTTTAATATAGTTTTAATAGATTTATATAATTTCATGTAGTTTTATACAGTTTTAAATAGTTTCATATAGTTTTAAGCAGTTTTATATAGTTTTATAAAGTTTTAAATAGTTTTATATAGTTTTATATAGTTTTATATTGATTGATATTGTTTTATGTAGTTTTATGTAGTTTGAATACATTTATATAGTTTTACATAGTTTTATATAGTTTTATATCGTTTTATATAGTTTTATATAGATTTATATAGTTTTATAGAGTTTTACATAGTTTTATATAGTTTTACATAGTTATATATAGATTTGTATAGTTTTATATAGTTTTACTTAGTTTTATATAGTTTTATATAGTTTTATATAGTTTTATATAGTTTTATATAGTTTTATATAGTTTTATATAGATTGATATTGTTTCATGTAGTTTTAGTAGATTTATATAGTTTTATGTAGTTTTAATAGATTTATATAGTTTTGTTCGTTTTATATAGTTTTATATAGTTTTATATAATTTTATATAGTTTTATACGTTTTATAAAGTTTTATATAGTTTTATATAGTTTTAGGTAGTTTTATATAGTGTTATATAGTTTGATTCAGTTTGATATAGTTTTATATAGTTTTCCATAGTTTTGTATACTTTTATATAGTTTTACTAGGTTTATATAGTTTTATATAGTTTTGTATAGTTTCATATAGTTTTATTAGTTTTACTTAGTTTTATATAGTTCTATATTGTTTTATATAGTTTTACATAGTTTCATATAGTTTTACATAGTTTTATATAGATTTATATAGTTTTATACAGTATTATATAGTTTTATTAGTTTTATATAGTTTTATATAGTTTTATATAGTTTTATATAGTCTTATATAGTATTATATTGTTCTACATGGTTCTATATAGTTTTATATAGTTTTATATAGTTTTGTATAGTTTTATATAGTTTCATATAGTTTTATATAATTTTATACTGTTCTATATATCTTTATATAGTTTTATATAGTTTGTATAGTTTTATATAGTTCTATATAGTTTTATATTGTTCTACATAGTTCTATATAGTTTTATATAGTTTTACATAATTTTATACAGTCTTATATAGTTTTATATAGTTTTATATTGTTCTATATAGTTTTATATAGTTTTATAAAGTTTTATATAGTTTTATATAGTTTTATATAGTTTTATATAGTTTAATATAGTTTTATATAGTTTTACACAGTTTTATATAGTTTTGCACAGTTTTATATAGTTTTACACAGTTTTATATAGTTTTATATAGTTTAATATATTTTTATATAGTTTTATATTGTTATAAATAATTTTATACAGTTTTACATAGTTTTATATAGTTTTATATTGTTCTATATAGTTTTATATAGTTTTATATAGTTTTATTAGTTTTATATAGTTTTATATAGTTTTATATAGTTTTATATAGTTTTATATTGTTCTACATGGTTCTATATTGTTTCATATAGTTTTATATAGTTTTGATTAGTTTTATATAGTTTCATATAGTTTTATATAATTTTTTATTGTTCTATATATCTTTATATAGTTTTATATAGTTTATATTGGTTTTTATATTTTCATATAGTTTTATATTGTTCTACATAGTTTTATATAGTTTTATATAGTTTTATATTGTTTTATATAGTTTTACTAGTTTTACATAGTTTTAAATAATTTTATATAGTTTTATATAGTTTTATATAGTTCTATATAGTTTTATATTGTTCTACATAGTTCTATATAGTTTTATATAGTTTTATATAGTTTTATATAGTTCTGTATAGTTTTATATAGTTTCATATAGTTTTATATAATTTTATACTGTTCTATATATCTTTATATAGTTTTATATAGTTTGTAGAGTTTTATATAGTTTTATGTAGTTTTATTTTGTTCTACATAGTTTTATATAGTTTTATATAGTTTTATTTTGTTCTACATAGTTTTATATAGTTTTACATAGATTCATATAGTTTTATTAGTTTCATAGAGTTTCATTTAGTTTTATATACTTTTATTACTTTTATATAGTTTTATATAGTTTTATATAGTTTTATATATTTTTATATAGATTTATATAGTTTTATATAGTTTTACATAATTTTATACAGTTTTATATAGTTTTATATAGTTTTATATTGTTCTATATAGTTTTATATAGTTTTATATAGTTTTATTAGTTTTATATAGTTTTATATAGTTTTATATGGTTTTATATAGTTTTGTATAGTTTAATATAGTTTTATATAGTTTTACACAGTTTTATATAGTTTTACACAGTTTTATATAGTTTTATATAGTTTTATATAGTTTTATATTGTTCTATATAGTTTTATACAGTTTTATATAGTTTTATTAGTTTTATATAGTTTTATATGGTTTTATATAGTTTTATATAGTTTTATATAGTCTTATATAGTATTATATTGTTCTACATGATTCTATATAGTTTTATATAGTTTTATATAGTTTTATATAGTTTTGTATAGTTTTATATAGTTTCATATAGTTTTATATAATTTTATACTGTTCTATATATCTTTATATAGTTTTATATAGTTTGTATAGTTTTATACAGTTTTATATAGTTTTATATTGTTCTTCATAGTTTTATATAGTTTTATATAGTTTTATATAGTTTTATATAGTTTTATATAGCTTTATACAGTGTTATATAGTTTTATACAGTTTTATATACTTTTATATAGTTTTATTTGTTTTGTATAGTTTTATATAGTTTTATATAGTTTAATATAGTTTTATATAGTTTTACACAGTTTTATATAGTTTTACACAGTTTTATATAGTTTTATATAGTTTTATATAGTTTTATATAGCTTTATATAGTTTTATATAGTTTTACTAGTTTTACACAGTTTTATATTGTTTTATATAGTTTTATATAGTTTTATATAGTTTTATATAGTTTTACTAGTTTTACATAGTTTTATATAGTTTTACATAATTTTATACAGTCTTATATAGTTTTATATAGTTTTATATAGTTTTATATAGTTTTATATAGTTTTATATAGTTTTATATAGTTTTATATAGTTTAATATAGTTTTATATAGTTTTACACAGTTTTATATAGTTTTACACAGTTTTATATAGTTTTATATAGTTTAATATAGTTTTATATAGTTTTATATTGCTATAAATAATTTTATACAGTTTTACATAGTTTTATATAGTTTTATATTGTTCTATATAGTTTTATATAGTTTTATATAGTTTTATTAGTTTTATATAGTTTTATATAGTTTTATATAGTTTTATATAGTTTTATATTGTTCTACATGGTTCTATATTGTTTCATATAGTTTTATATAGTTTTGTATAGTTTTATATAGTTTCATATAGTTTTATATAATTTTTTATTGTTCTATATATCTTTATATAGTTTTATATAGTTTATATAGGTTTTTATAGTTTCATATAGTTTTATATTGTTCTACATAGTTTTATATAGTTTTATATAGTTTTATATTGTTTTATATAGTTTTACTAGTTTTACATAGTTTTAAATAATTTTATATAGTTTTATATTGTTCGACATAGTTTTATATAGTTTTACATAGTTTTATATAGTTCTATACAGTTTTATGTAGTTTTATATAGTTTTATATAGCTTTATATAATTTTATATAGTTTTATCTAGTTTTACTAGTTTTACACAGTTTTATATAGTTTTATATAGTTTTATATAGTTTTATATAGTTTTATATAGTTTTGTATAGTTTTATATTGTTCTACATAGTTTTATATAGTTTTATATGGTTTTATATTGTTCTACATAGTTTTATATAGTTTTATAAAGTTTTATATAGTTATATAGTTTTATATAGTTTTATATAGTTTTATATAGTTTTACTAGTTTTACATAGTTTTATATAGTTTTACATAATTTTATACAGTCTTATATAGTTTTATATAGTTTTATATTGTTCTATATAGTTTTATATAGTTTTATATAGTTTTATATAGTTTTATATAGTTTTATATAGTTTTATATAGTTTTATATAGTTTTATATAGTTTTATATAGTTTAATATAGTTTTATATAGTTTTACACAGTTTTATATAGTTTTACACAGTTTTATATAGTTTTATATAGTTGAATATAGTTTTATATAGATTTATATTGTTATAAATAATTTTATACAGTTTTACATAGTTTTATATAGTTTTATTAGTTTTATATAGTTTTATATAGTTTTATATAGTTTTATATAGTTTTATATAGTTTTATATAGTTTTATATTGTTCTACATGGTTCTATATTGTTTCATATAGTTTTATATAGTTTTGTATAGTTTTATATAGTTTCATATAGTTTTATATAATTTTATACTGTTCTATATATCTATATATAGTTTTATATAGTTTGTATAGTTTTATATAGTTTTATATAGTTTTATTAGTTCTATATAGCCTTATAAAGTTTTATATACTTTTATATAGATTCATATAGTTTTATTAGTTTTATATAGTTTGATATAGTTTTATATAGTTTTATATAGTTTTATATAGTTTTATATAGTTATATATATTATTATATAGTACCATACAGTTTTATTAGTTTTATATAGTTTTATATAGGTTCATTAGTTTTATACTGTTCTATATAGTTTTATATAGTTTTATATAGTTTTATATAGTTTTATACTGTTCTACATAGTTCTATATAGTTTTATATAGCTTTATATAGTTTTGTATAATTTTATATAGTTTCATATAGTTTTATATAATTTTATATTGTTCTATATATCTTTATATAGTTTTATATAGTTTATATAGTTTTTTATAGTTTTATATATTTTTCTATTGTCCTACATAGTTTTATATAGTTTCATATAGTTTTATATAGTTTTATATAGTTCTATGTAGTTTTATGTATTGTTATATAATTTTATATAGTTTTATACAGTTTTATATAGTTTTATACAGATTTATATAGTTTTCTTCAGTTTTATATAGTTTTATATAGTTTTATATAGTTTTATATAGTTTAATATAGTTTTATATAGTTTTATATAGTTTTATATAGATTTATATATTGTTATATAGTTTTGTTAGTTTTATATTGTTTTATATAGTTTTATATAGTTTCGTTCGTTTGATATAGTTTTATATAGTTTTATGGAGTTTTATATAGTTTTATATAGTTTTATTAGATTTACATAGTTTTATATAGTTTTATATAGTTTTATATAGTTTTATATAGTTTTATATAGTTCTATAGAGCTTTATATAGGTTTATATAATTTTGTTAGTTTTATATAGTTTTATAAAGTTTTATACAATTTTATATAGTTTTACATAGTTTTGTATAGTTTTATATAGTTTTATATAGTTTTATATAGTTTTGTTAGTTTTATGTAGTTCCATAGAGTTTTATATAGGTTTATATGGTTTTATATAGTTTTAAATTGTTTTATATAGATCTATAGAGTTTTATATAGGTTTATATAGTTTTGTTAGATTTATATAGGTTTATATAGTTTTATATAGTTCTAAATAGATTTATATAGTTTTGTTAGTTTTATATAGTTTTATATAGTTTTATATAATTTTATATAGTTTTATACGTTTTATACGTTTTATATAGTTTTATTAGTTTTATATAGTTCTATATACTTTTATATAGTTTTACATAGTTTTATATAGTTTTGTTAGTTTTATATAGTTTTATATAGTTTTATATAGTTTTATATTGTCCTATAGAGTTTTATATAGGTTTATATAGTTTTGTTAGTTTTAAATACTTTTATATCGTTTTATATAGTTTTAAATAGTTTTATATAGTTTAATATAGTTTTATATAGTTTTATATCGTTATATATAGTATTATATAGTTTTATAGAGTTTAATATAGTTTTATATAGTTTTGTTAGTGTTATATAGTATTATATAGTTTTATATAGTTTTATATAGTTTGATATATTTCTATAGAGTTTTATATAGGTTTATATAGTTTTGTTAGTTTTATATAGTTTCATATAGTTTTGTAGAGTTTTATATAGGATTATATTGTTTATATAGTTTTGTTAGTTTTATATTGTTATATATAGTTTTATATAGTTTTATATAGTTTTATATAGTTTTACTTAGTACTATATAGTTTTATATAGTTTTATTAGTTTTATATAGTGCTATATAGTTTTATATAGTTTTACATAGTTTTATATAGTTTTGTTAGTTTTATATAGTTTTATATAGTTTTATATAGTTTTATATTGTCCTATAGAGTTTTATATAGGTTTATATAGTTTTGTTAGTTTTAAATACTTTTATATCGTTTTATATAGTTTTAAATAGTTTTATATAGTTTAATATAGTTTTATATAGTTTTATATCGTTATATATAGAATTATATAGTTTTATAGAGTTTTATAGAGTTTTATATAGTTTTATATCGTATTATATAGTTTTACATATTTTTATTAGTTTTATATAGTTTTATATAGTTTTATATAGTTTTATATAGTTTTATATAGTTTTATATAGTTTTATATAGTTTTATATAGTTTTGTTAGTTTTGTATAGTTTTATATAGTTTTATATAGTTTTGTTAGTTTTGTATAGTTTTATACAGTTTTATATAGTTTTATATTGTCTTGTTAGTTTTGTATAGTTTTATATAGTTTTATTAGTTTTATATTCTTTTATATAGTTTTACATAGTTTTATTTGGCCCTATGTAGTTCGACATTGTTTTATTAGTTTCATATAGTTTGACATAGTTTTATATGGTTCTATATAGTTTTATATAGTTTTATATAGTTTTATATACTTTCATATAGTTTTATGTAGTTTTACATAGTTTTATTTGGCCCTATGTAGTTCGACATTGTTTTATTAGTTTCATATAGTTTGACATAGTTTTATATGGTTCTATATAGTTTTATATAGTTTTATATAGTTTTGTTAGTTTTATATAGTTTTATATAGTTTTATATAGTTTTATATAGTTTTACATAGTTTAATAGAGTTTTATATAGTTTTATATAGTACTATATAATTTTATATAGTTTTATTAGTTTTATATACTTTTATATAGTTTTATGTCGTTTTACATACTTTTATTTGGCCCTATGTAGTTCGACATAGTTTTATTAGTTTTATATAGTTTTATATAGTTTTATATAGTTTTATATAGTTTTATATAGTTTTATATAGTTTTATATAGTTTTATATAATTCTATAGCGTTTTATATAGGTTTATATAGTTTATTTAGTTTTGTTAGTTTTATATAGTTTTATATAGTTTTATATAGTTTTATATAGTTTTACATAGTTTTATATAGTTTTACATAGTTTTATATAGTTTTATTCGTTTTATATAGTTTTATATACTTTTATATAGTTTAATATAGTTCTATAGAGTTTTATATAGGTTTATATGGTTTTATATAGTTTTAAATAGTTTTATATAGTTCTATAGAGTTTTATATAGGTTTATATGGTTTTATATAGTTCTATAGAGTTTTACATAGTTTTATTAGCTTTATACAGTTTTATATAGTTTTATATAGTTTTATACAGGACTATATAGTTTTATATAGTTTTAGTAGTTTTATATAGTTTTATATGGTTTTAATAGAATTTTATAGTTTTACATAGTTTTATTTAGCCCAATGTAGTTTGACATAGTTTTATTAGTTTTATATAGTTTTATATAGTTTTATATAGTTTTGTTAGTTATATATAGTTTTATATAGTTTTATATAGTTTTGTTAGTTTTATAAAGTTTAATATAGTTTTACATAGTACTATATAGTTTTATATAGTTTTATTAGTTTTATATTGTTCTATATAGTTTTATATAGTTTTATATAGTTTTATATAGTTTTATATATTTTTATATAGTTTCATATAGTGTTATATAGTTCTATAGAGTTTTATATAGGTTTATATAGTTTTGTTAGTTTTATATAAGTTTTTATACTTTTATATAGTTTTATATAGTTTTATATAGTTTTATGTAGATTTATATAGTTTTATAGAGTTTTATATAGTTTTATATAGTTTTGTTACTTTTATATAGTTTTATATACTTTTATATAGTTTTATTAGTTTTATATCGTTTTATACAGTTTTATATAGTTTTATATAGTTTTGTTACTTTTATATAGTTTTATATAGTTTTATATAGTTTTATATAGTTTTATATAGTTTTGTATAGATTTATATAGTTTTGTTAGTTTTATATAGTTTTATATAGTTTTATATAGGTTTATATATTTTTATATAGTTTTATATAGATTTATATAGTTTTATATATTGTTATATACTTTTATAGAGCTTTATATAGTTTAATATAGTTTTATATAGTTTTATATAGTTTTATATAGTTTTATATAGTTTTATGTAGATTTATATAGTTTTATAGAGTTTTACATAGTTTTATATAGTTTTATATAGTTCTATATACTTTTATATAGCTTTATATAGTTCTATAGAGTTTTATATAGTTTTATATAGTTTTATATAGTTTTATATAGTGTTATATAGTTCTATAGTGTTTTATATAATTCTATAGAGTTTTATGTAGGTTTATATAGTTTTGTTAGTTTTATATAGTTTTTTATTGTTTTATATAGTTTTATATAGTTTTATATAGTTTTATATAGTTTTATATAGTTTTATATAGTTTTATATAGTTTTGTATAGATTTATACAGTTTTGTTAGTTTTATATAGTTTTATATAGTTTTATATAGGTTTACATATTTTTATATAGTTTTATATAGTGTTATATACTTTTATAGAGCTTTATATAGTTTAATATAGTTTTATATAATTTAATATAGTTTTATATAGTGTTATATAGTTTTATATACTTTTATATAGTTTTATACAGTTTTATATAGTTTTATATAGATTTATATGGTTTTGTATAGTTTTGTTAGTTTTATACAGTATTATATAGATTTATATAGGTTTATATATTTTTATATATTTTTATATAGTTTTATATAGTTTTATAGAGTGTTATATAGTTTTATAGAGTTTTATATAGTTTTATATAGTTTTATATAGTGTTATATGGTTTTATATCGTACTATAGAGTTTTATATACGTTTATATAGTTTTGTTAGTTTTATATACTTTTTTATAGTTTTATATAGTTTTATATAGTTTTATATATTTTTATATAGTTTTATATAGTGTTATATAGTTCTATAGAGTTTTATATAGGTTTAAATAGTTTTGTTAATTTTATATAAGTTTTTATACTTTTATATAGTTTTATATAGTTTTATATAGTTTTATGTAGATTTATATAGTTTTATAGAGTTTTATATAGTTTTATATAGTTTTGTTACTTTTATATAGTTTTATATACTTTTATATAGTTTTATTAGTTTTATATCGTTTTATATAGTTTTATATAGTTTTATATAGTTTTGTTACTTTCATATAGTTTTATATAGTTTTATATAGCTTTATATAGTTTTATATAGTTTTATATAGTTTTGTATAGATTTATATAGTTTTGTTAGTTTTATATAGTTTTATATAGTTTTATATAGGTTTATATATTTTTATATAGTTTTATATAGATCTATATAGTTTTATATATTGTTATATACTTTTATAGAGCTTTATATAGTTTAATATAGTTTTATATAGTTTTATATAGTTTTATATAGTTTTATATAGTTTTATATAGTTTTATATGGTTTTATATAGTTTTATATAGTTTTATATAGATTTATATGGTTTTGTATAGTTTTGTTAGTTTTATACAGTATTATATAGTTATATATAGGTTTATATATTTTTATATATTTTTATATAGTTTTATATAGTTTTATAGAGTGTTATATAGTTTTATAGAGTTTTATATAGTTTTATATAGTTTTATATATTGTTATATAGTTTTATATAGTTTTATAGAGTTTTATATAGTTTTATATAGTTTTATATAGTTTTATATAGTTTTATATAGTCTTATATAGTTCTTTATAGTTTTATATAGTTTTATATAGTTTTACATAGTTTTATATAGTTTTATATGGTTTTATATAGTTCTATAGAGTTTTATATAGGTTTATATAATTTTGTTAGTTTTATATAGTTTTTTATAGTTTTATATAGTTTTATATAGTTTTATATAGTTTTATATATTTTTATATAGTTTTATATAGTGTTATATAGTTCTATAGAGTTTTATATAGGTTTATATAGTTTTGTTAGTTTTATATAGGTTTTTATACTTTTATATAGTTTTATATAGTTTTATATAGTTTTATATAGGTTGATATAGTTTTGTTAGTTTTATATAGTTTTTTATAGTTTTATATAGTTTTTTATAGTTATATAGTTTTATATAGTTTTATATAGTTTTATATAGTTTTATATAGTTTTATATAGTTCTATAGAGTTTTATATAGGTTTATATAGTTTTGTTAGTTTTATATAGGTTTATATATTTTTATATAGTTTTATATAGTTTTATATAGGTTTCTATATTTTTATATAGTTTTATATAGTTTTATATAGTTTTATCTAGTTTTATATAGTTTTATATAGTTTTGTTAGTTTTGTTAGTTTTATATAGTTTTATATAGTTTTATATACTGTTATATAGTTTTATATAGTTTTATTAGTTTTATATCGTTTTATATAGTTCTATATAGTTTTATATAGTTTTGTTACTTTTATATAGTTTTATATACTTTTATATAGTTTTATTAGTTTTATATCGTTTTATATAGTTTTATATAGTTTTATATAGTTTTGTTACTTTTATATAGTTTTATATAGTTTTATATAGTTTTATATAGTTTTATATAGTTTTATATAGTTTTATATAGTTTTATATAGTTTTATATAGTTTTATATAGTTTTGTATAGATTTATATAGTTTTGTTAGTTTTATATAGTTTTATATAGTTTTATATAGGTTTATATATTTTTATATAGTTTTAAATAGATTTATATAGTTTTATATAGTGTTATATACTTTTATAGAGCTTTATATAGTTTAATATAGTTTTATATAATTTTATATAGTTTTATATAGTGTTATATAGTTTTATAGAGTTTTATATAGTTTTATATAGTATTATATGGATTTATATAGTTTTTTATAGTTTTATATAGTTTTATATAGTTTTATATGGTTTTATATAGTTTTATATAGTTTTATATAGATTTATATGGTTTTGTATAGTTTTGTTAGTTTTATACAGTATTATATAGTTTTATATAGGTTTATATATTTTTATATATTTTTATATAGTTTTATATAGTTTTATAGAGTGTTATATAGTTTTATAGAGTTTTATATAGTTTTATATAGTTTTATATATTGTTATATAGTTTTATATAGTTTTATAGAGTTTTATATAGTTTTATATAGTTTTATATAGTTTTATATAGTTTTATATAGTCTTATATAGTTCTTTATAGTTTTATATAGTTTTATATAGTTTTACATAGTTTTATATAGTTTTATATGGTTTTATATAGTTCTATAGAGTTTTATATAGGTTTATATAGTTTTGTTAGTTTTATATAGTTTTTTATAGTTTTATATAGTTTTATATAGTTTTATATAGTTTTATATATTTTTATATAGTTTTATATAGTGTTATATAGTTCTATAGAGTTTTATATAGGTTTATATAGTTTTGTTAGTTTTATATAGGTTTTTATACTTTTATATAGTTTTATATAGTTTTATATAGTTTTATACAGTTTTATATAGGTTGATATAGTTTTGTTAGTTTTATATAGTTTTTTATAGTTTTATATAGTTTTTTATAGTTATATAGTTTCATATAGTTTTATATAGTTTTATATAGTTTTATATAGTTTTATATAGTTTTATATAGTTTTATATAGTTTAATATAGTTCTATAGAGTTTTATATATGTTTATATAGTTTTGTTAGTTTTATATAGTTTTTTATAGTTTTATATAGTTCTATATAGTTTTATAGAGTTTTATATAGTTTTATATAGTTTTTTTACTTTTGTATAGTTTTGTTAGTTTTATGTAGTTTTTTATTGTTTTATATAGTTTTATATAGTTTTGTATAGTTTTATATAGTTTTATATAGTTTTATATAGTTCTATAGAGTTTTATATAGGTTTACATAGTTTTGTTAGTTTTATATATGTTATATATTTTTATATAGTTTTATATTGTTTTATATAGTTTTATATAGTATTATATAGTTTTATAGAGTTTTATATAGTTTAATTACTTTTATATAGTTTTATAGAGTTTTATATTGTTTTATATAGTTTTATTAGTTTTATATAGTTTTATATAGTTTTATATAGTCTTATGTAGATTTATATAGCTTTCTTAGTTTTATATAGTTTTATATAGTTTTATGTAGATTTATATAGTTTTATAGAGTTTTATATAGTTTTATATAGTTTTATATAGTTCTATATAGTTTTATATAGCTTTATATAGTTCTATAGAGTTTTATATAGTTTTATATAGCTTTATATAGTTTTGTTACTTTTATATAGTTTAATATAGTTTTATATAGTTTTATATAGTGTTATATAGTTTTATATAGTGTTATATAGTTTTATATAGTTTTAAATAATTTTGTTAGTTTTATTTAGTTTTATATAGTTTTGTATAGTTTTATTAGTTTTATATAGTTTTAAATAGTTTTATATAGTTTTATATAGTTTTATATAGTGTTATATAGTTTTATATAGTGTTATATAGTTTTATATAGTTTTAAATAGTTTTATATAGTTTTAAATAGTTTTGTTAGTTTTATTTAGTTTTATATAGTTTTGTTAGTTTTATTTAGTTTTATATAGTTTTATATAGTTTTATATAATTTTATATAGTGTTATATAGTTTTATAGAGTTTTATATAGTTTTATATAGTTTTGTTACTTTTGTATAGTTTTGTTAGTTTTATATAGTTTTATATATTTTTATATAGTTTTATATAGTTTTAGTTCTATAGAGTTTTATATAGGTTTATATAGTTTTGTTAGTTTTATATAGTTTTTTATAGTTTTATATAGTTTTATATAGTTTTATATAGTTTTATATAGTTTTATATAGTTTTATATAGGTTGATATAGTTTTGTTAGTTTTATATAGTTTTTTATAGTTTTATATAGTTTTTTATAGCTATATAGTTTTATATAGTTTTATATAGTTTTATATAGTTTTATATAGTTTTATATAGTTTTATATAGTTTTATATAGTTTTATATAGTTTTATATATTTCTATAGAGTTTTATATATGTTTATATAGTTTTGTTAGTTTTGTATAGTTTTTTATAGTTTTATATAGTTTTATATAGTTTTATATAGTTTTATATAGCTTTATGTAGTTTTATATAGTTTTGTTACTTTTATATAGTTTTGATAGTTTTATATAGTTTTTTTATAGTTTTATATAGTTTTATATAGTTTTATATTATTTTGTTACTTTTGTATAGTTTTGTTAGTTTTACATGGTTTTTTTATAGTTTTATATAGTTTTATATAGTTTTATATAGTTTCATATAGTTTTATATAGGTTTATATAGTTCTGTATAGTTTTATATAGCTTTATATAGTTCTATAGAGTTTTATATAGTTTTATATAGTTTTATATAGTTTTATATACTTTTATATAGTTTTATATAGTTCTATATAGTTTTATATAGTTCTATATAAGTTAGTTTTTATAGGTTTATATAGTTTTGTTAGTTTTATATATGTTTATATATTTTTATATAGTTTTATATAGTTTTATATAGTTTTATGTAGTATTATATAGTTTTATAGAGTTTATATAGTTTAATTACTTTTATATAGTTTTATAGAGTTTTATATAGTTTTATATAGTTTTGTTAGTTTTATTTAGTTTTATATAGTTTTATATAGTTTTATATAATTTTATATAGTGTTATATAGTTTTATAGAGTTTTATACAGTTTTTTATAGCTTTATATAGTTTTGTTACTTTTATATAGTTTAATATAGTTTTATATAGTTTTATATAGTGTTATATAGTTTTATATAGTGTTATATAGTTTTATATAGTTTTAAATAATTTTGTTAGTTTTATTTAGTTTTATATAGTTTTGTTAGTTTTATTTAGTTTTATATAGTTTTATATAGTTTTATATAGTTCTATAGAGTTTTATATAGGTTTATATAGTTTTGTCAGTTTTATAGAGTTTTTTATTGTTTTATATTGTTTTATATAGTTTTATATAGTTTTATATAGTTTTGTATAGATTTATACAGTTTTGTTAGTTTTATATAGTTTTATATAGTTTTATATAGGTTTACATATTTTTATATAGTTTTATATAGTTTTATATAGTTTTATATAGTTTTATATAGTTTTATATAGTTTTGTATAGATTTATATAGTTTTGTTAGTTTTATATAGTTTTATATAGTTTTATATAGGTTTATATATTTTTATATAGTTTTATATAGATTTATATAGTTTTATATAGTGTTATATACTTTTATAGAGCTTTATATAGTTTAATATAGTTTTATATAGTTTTATATAGTTTTATATAGTTTTTTATAGTTTTATATAGTTTCATATAGTTTTATATAGTTTTATATAGTTTTATATAGTTTTATATAGGTTTATATAGTTTTGTTAGTTTTATATAGTTTTTTATAGTTTTATATAGTTTCATATAATTTTATATATTTTTTTATAGTTTTATATAGTTTTATATAGTTTTATATAGTTTTGTTAGTTTTATATAGTTTTATATAGTTTTATATAGTGTTATATAGTTTTATAGTGTTTTATATAGTTTAATATAGTTTTATATAGTTTTATATAATTTTATATAGTGTTATATAGATTTATAGAGTTTTATATAGTTTTATATAGTTTTATATAGTTTTATATAGTTTTATATAGTGTTATATAGTTTTATAGAGTTTCATATAGTTTTATATAGTGTTATATAGTTTTATAGAGTTTTATATAGTTTTATATAGTTTTGTATAGATTTATATAGTTTTGTTAGTTTTATATAGTTTTATATAGTTTTATATAGGTTTATATATTTTTATATAGTTTTATATAGATTTATATAGTTTTATATAGTGTTATATACTTTTATAGAGCTTTATATAGTTTAATATACTTTTATATAGTTTTATATAGTTTTATATAGTTTTTTATAGTTTTATATAGTTTTATATAGTTTTATATAGTTTTATATAGTTTTATATAGTTTTATATAGTTTTATATAGGTTTATATAGTTTTGTTAGTTTTATATAGTTTTTTATAGTTTTATATAGTTTTATATAATTTTATATATTTTTTTATAGTTTTATATAGTTTTTTATAGTTTTATATAGTTTTTTATAGTTTTATATAGTTTTATATAGTTTTATATAGTTTTATATAGTTTTATATAGTTTTTTATAGTTTTATATAGTTTTATATAGTTTTATATAGTTTTATATAGTTTTATATAGTTTTTTATAGTTTTATATAGTTTTATATAGTTTTATATAGTTTTATATAGTTTTATATAATTCTATAGAGTTTTATGTAGGTTTATATAGTTTTGGTAGTTTTATATAGTTTTTTATTGTTTTATATAGTTTTATATAGTTTTATATAGTTTTATATAGTTTTATATAGTTTTATATAGTTTTGTATAGATTTATACAGTTTTGTTAGTTTTATATAGTTTTATATAGTTTTATATAGGTTTACATATTTTTATATAGTTTTATATAGATTTATATAGTTTTATATAGTGTTATATACTTTTATAGAGCTTTATAGAGTTTAATATAGTTTTATATAATTTTATATAGTTTTATATAGTGTTATATAGTTTTATAGAGTTTTATATAGTTTTATATAGTTCTATGTAGATTTATATAGTTTTATAGAGTTTTATATAGTTTTATATAGTTCTATATACTTTTATATAGCTTTATATAATTCTATAGAGTTGTATATAGTTTTATATAGTTTTATATAGTTCTATAGAGTTTTATGTAGGTTTATATAGTTTTGTTGGTTTTATATAGTTTTATATATTTTTATATAGTTTTATATAGTTTTATGTAGTTTTGTTACTTTTATATAGTTTTGTTAGTTTTATATAGTTTTTTTTATAGTTTTATATAGTTTTATATAGATTTATATAGTTTTATATACTTTTATATAGTTCTATATAGTTTTATATAGTTTTATATAGTTTTATATAGTTTTATATAGTTTTATATAGTTTTATATAGGTTTATATATTTTTATATAGTTTTATATTGTTGTATATAGTTCTATAGAGTTTTATATAGGTTTATTTAGTTTTGTTAGTTTTATATACTTTTTTATAGTTTTATATAGTTTTATATAGTTTTATATAGTTTTATATAGTTTTATATAGTATTATATAGTTTTATAGAGTTTTATATAGTTTAATCACTTTTATATAGTTTTATAGAGTTTTATATAGTTTTATATAGTTTTATATAGCTTTATATAGTTCTATAGAGTTTTATATAGTTTTATATAGTTTTATATAGTTTTATATAGTTTTATATAGTTTTGTATAGATTTATATAGTTTTGTTAGTTTTATATAGTTTTATATGGTTTTATATAGGTTTATATATTTTTATATAGTTTTATACAGATTTATATAGTTTTATATAGTTTTATATACTTTTATAGAGCTTTATATAGTTTTATGTAGATTTATATAGTTTTATTGAGTTTTATATAGTTTTATATAGTTTTATATAGTTCTATATACTTTTATATAGCTTTATATAGTTCTATAGAGTTTTATATAGTTTTATATAGATTTATATAGTTTTATATAGTTTTATATAGTTCTATAGAGTTTTATATAGGTTTATATAGTTTTGTTGGTTTTATATAGTTTGATATAGTTTTATATAGTTTTATATAGCTTTATATAGTTTTGTTAGTTTTATATAGTTTTTTATAGTTTTATATAGTTTTATATAGTTTTATATAGTTTTTTATAGTTTTATATAGTTTTATATAGTTTTATATAGTTTTATATAGTTTTATATAGTTTTATAAAGTTTTATATAATTCTATAGAGTTTTATGTAGGTTTATATAGTTTTGGTAGTTTTATATAGTTTTTTATTGTTTTATATAGTTTTATATATTTTTATATAGTTTTATATAGTTTTATATAGTTCTATAGAGTTTTATATAGGTTTATATAGTTTTGTTAGTTTTATATAGTTTTTTATAGTTTTATATAGTTTTATATAGTTTTATATAGTTTTATATAGTTTTATATAGTTTTATATATGTTGATATAGTTTTGTTAGTTTTATATAGTTTTTTATAGTTTTATATAGTTTTTTATAGTTATATAGTTTTATATAGTTTTATATAGTTTTATATAGTTTTATATAGTTTTATATAGTTTTATATAGTTTTATATATTTCTATAGAGTTTTATATATGTTTATATAGTTTTGTTAGTTTTGTATAGTTTTTTATAGTTTTATATAGTTTTATATAGTTTTATATAGTTTTATATAGTTTTATATAGTTTTATATAGTTTTATATAGTTTTATATAGGTTTATATAGTTTTGTTAGTTTTATATAGTTTTTTATAGTTTTATATAGTTTTATATAGTTTTATATACTTTTATATAGTTTTATATAGTTCTATATAGTTTTATATAGTTCTATAGAGTTTCATATAGGTTTATATAGTTTTGTTAGTTTTATATATGTTTATATATTTTTATATAGTTTTATATAGTTTTATATAGTTTTATATAGTATTATATAGTTTTATAGAGTTTTATATAGTTTAATTACTTTTATATAGTTTTATAGAGTTTTATATAGTTTTATATAGTTTTGTTAGTTTTATTTAGTTTTATATAGTTTTATATAGTTTTATATAATTTTATATAGTGTTATATAGTTTTATAGAGTTTTATACAGTTTTATATAGCTTTATATAGTTTTGTTACTTTTATATAGTTTAATATAGTTTTATATAGTTTTATATAGTGTTATATAGTTTTATATAGTGTTATATAGTTTTATATAGTTTTAAATAATTTTGTTAGTTTTATTTAGTTTTATATAGTTTTGTTAGTTTTATTTAGTTTTATATAGTTTTATATAGTTTTATATAGTTCTATAGAGTTTTATATAGGTTTATATAGTTTTGTCAGTTTTATAGAGTTTTTTATTGTTTTATATTGTTTTATATAGTTTCATATAGTTTTATATAGTTTTATATAGTTTTATATAGTTTTATATAGTTTTATATAGTTTTATATAGTTTTATATAGTTTTATATAGTTTTATATAGTTTTATATAGTTTTGTATAGATTTATATAGTTTTGTTAGTTTTATATAGTTTTATATAGTTTTATATAGGTTTATATATTTTTATATAGTTTTATATAGATTTATATAGTTTTATATAGTGTTATATACTTTTATAGAGCTTTATATAGTTTAATATAGTTTTATATAGTTTTATATAGTTTTATATAGTTTTTTATAGTTTTATATAGTTTCATATAGTTTTATATAGTTTTATATAGTTTTATATAGTTTTATATAGGTTTATATAGTTTTGTTAGTTTTATATAGTTTTTTATAGTTTTATATAGTTTCATATAATTTTATATATTTTTTTATAGTTTTATATAGTTTTATATAGTTTTATATAGTTTTATATAGTTTTATATAGTTTTGTTAGTTTTATATAGTTTTATATAGTTTTATATAGTGTTATATAGTTTTATAGTGTTTTATATAGTTTAATATAGTTTTATATAGTTTTATATAATTTTATATAGTGTTATATAGATTTATAGAGTTTTATATAGTTTTATATAGTTTTATATAGTTTTATATAGTTTTATATAGTGTTATATAGTTTTATAGAGTTTCATATAGTTTTATATAGTGTTATATAGTTTTATAGAGTTTTATACAGTTTTATATAGTTTTATATAGTTTTATATAGTTTTGTATAGATTTATATAGTTTTGTTAGTTTTATATAGTTTTATATAGTTTTATATAGTTTTATATAGGTTTATATAGTTTTGTTAGTTTTATATAGTTTTTTATAGTTTTATATAGTTTTATATAATTTTATATATTTTTTTATAGTTTTATATAGTTTTTTATAGTTTTATATAGTTTTTTATAGTTTTATATAGTTTTATATAGTTTTATATAGTTTTATATAGTTTTATATAGTTTTTTATAGTTTTATATAGTTTTATATAGTTTTATATAGTTTTATATAGTTTTATATAGTTTTATATAGTTTTATATAGTTTTATATAGTTTTATATAATTCTATAGAGTTTTATGTAGGTTTATATAGTTTTGGTAGTTTTATATAGTTTTATATAGTTTTATATAGTTTTATATAGTTTTATATAGTTTTATATAGTTTTGTATAGATTTATACAGTTTTGTTAGTTTTATATAGTTTTATATAGTTTTATATAGGTTTACATATTTTTATATAGTTTTATATAGATTTATATAGTTTTATATAGTGTTATATACTTTTATAGAGCTTTATAGAGTTTAATATAGTTTTATATAATTTTATATAGTTTTATATAGTGTTATATAGTTTTATAGAGTTTTATATAGTTTTATATAGTTCTATGTAGATTTATATAGTTTTATAGAGTTTTATATAGTTTTATATAGTTCTATATACTTTTATATAGCTTTATATAATTCTATAGAGTTGTATATAGTTTTATATAGTTTTATATAGTTCTATAGAGTTTTATGTAGGTTTATATAGTTTTGTTGGTTTTATATAGTTTTATATATTTTTATATAGTTTTATATAGTTTTATGTAGTTTTGTTACTTTTATATAGTTTTGTTAGTTTTATATAGTTTTTTTATAGTTTTATATAGTTTTATATAGATTTATATAGTTTTATATACTTTTATATAGTTCTATATAGTTTTATATAGTTTTATATAGTTTTATATAGTTTTATATAGTTTTATATAGGTTTATATATTTTTATATAGTTTTATATTGTTGTATATAGTTCTATAGAGTTTTATATAGGTTTATTTAGTTTTGTTAGTTTTATATACTTTTTTATAGTTTTATATAGTTTTATATAGTTTTATATAGTTTTATATAGTTTTATATAGTATTATATAGTTTTATAGAGTTTTATATAGTTTAATCACTTTTATATAGTTTTATAGAGTTTTATATAGTTTTATATAGTTTTATATAGCTTTATATAGTTCTATAGAGTTTTATATAGTTTTATATAGTTCTATATAGTTTTATATAGTTTTATATAGTTTTGTATAGATTTATATAGTTTTGTTAGTTTTATATAGTTTTTTATGGTTTTATATATGTTTATATATTTTTATATAGTTTTATACAGATTGATATAGTTTTATATAGTTTTATATACTTTTATAGAGCTTTATATAGTTTTATGTAGATTTATATAGTTTTATAGAGTTTTATATAGTTTTATATAGTTTTATATAGTTTTATATAGTTCTATATACTTTTATATAGCTTTATATAGTTCTATAGAGTTTTATATAGTTTTATATAGATTTATATAGTTTTATATAGTTTTATATAGTTCTATAGAGTTTTATATAGGTTTATATAGTTTTGTTGGTTTTATATAGTTTGATATAGTTTTATATAGTTTTATATAGCTTTATATAGTTTTGTTAGTTTTATATAGTTTTTTATAGTTTTATATAGTTTTATATAGTTTTATATAGTTTTTTATAGTTTTATATAGTTTTATATAGTTTTATATAGTTTTATATAGTTTTATATAGTTTTATAAAGTTTTATATAATTCAATAGAGTTTTATGTAGGTTTATATAGTTTTGGTAGTTTTATATAGTTTTTTATTGTTTTATATAGTTTTATATATTTTTATATAGTTTTATATAGTTTTATATAGTTCTATAGAGTTTTATATAGGTTTATATAGTTTTGTTAGTTTTATATAGTTTTTTATAGTTTTATATAGTTTTATATAGTTTTATATAGTTTTATATAGTTTTATATAGTTTTATATAGGTTGATATAGTTTTGTTAGTTTTATATAGTTTTTTATAGTTTTATATAGTTTTTTATAGTTATATAGTTTTATATAGTTTTATATAGTTTTATATAGTTTTATATAGTTTTATATAGTGTTATATAGTTTTATAGAGTTTCATATAGTTTTATATAGTGTTATATAGTTTTATAGAGTTTTATATAGTTTTATATAGTTTTATTAGTTTTATTAGTTTAATATAGTTTTATATAGTTTTATATTGTTTTATATGGTTTTGTTAGTTTTATTAGTTTTATATAGTTTTATCAGTTTTTAAAGTTTTACATAGTTTTGTATAGTTTTATTAGTTTTATATAGTTTTAAATAGTTTTTTATTGTTTTATAGAGTTTTATATAGTTTTATATAGTTTCATATAGTTTTATATAGTTTTATATAGTGTTATATAGTTTTATATAGTGTTATATAGTTTTATATAGTTTTAAATAGTTTTGTTAGTTTTATTTAGATTTATATAGTTTTGTTAGTTTTATTTAGTTTTATATAGTTTTATATAGTTTTATATAATTTTATATAGTGTTATATAGTTTTATAGAGTTTTATATAGTTTTATATAGTTTTGTTACTTTTGTATAGTTTTGTTAGTTTTATGTAGTTTATTATAGTTTTATATAGTTTTATATAGTTTTATATAGTTTTATATAGTTTTATATAGTTCTATAGAGTTTTATATAGGTTTATATAGTTTTGTTAGTTTTATAGAGTTTTTAATGTTTTGTATAGTTTTATATAGTTTTATATAGTTTTATATAGTTTTATTACTTTTATTAGTTTTATATAGTTTTATATAGTTTTGTATTGTTTTATATGGTTTTGTTAGTTTTGTTAGTTTTATATATTTTTATCAGTTTTTAAAGTTTTATATAGTTTTGTATAGTTTTATTAGTTTTATATAGTTTTAAATAGTTTTATATTGTCTTATAGAGTTTTATATAGTTTTATATAGTTTTATATAGTTTTATATAGTTTTATATTGTTTTATATAGTTTTATATAGTGTTATATAGTTTTATATAGTGTTATATAGTTTTATTTAGTTTAAATAGTTTTGTTAGTTTTATTTAGTTTTATATAGTTTTGTTAGTTTTATTTAGTTTTATATAGTTTTATATAGTTTTATATAATTTTATATAGTGTTATATAGTTTTATAGAGTTTTATATAGTTTTATATAGTGTTATATAGTTTTATAGAGTTTCATATAGTTTTATTAGTTTTATTAGTTTTATATAGTTTTATATAGTTTTATATTGTTTTATATGGTTTTGTTAGTTTTGTTAGTTTTATATAGTTTTATCAGTTTTTAAAGTTTTATATAGTTTTGTATAGTTTTAAATAGTTTTATATTGTTTTATAGAGTTTTATATAGTTTTATAGAGCTTCATATAGTTTTATATAGTTTTATATAGTTCTATAGAGTTTTACATAGGATTATATAGTTTTGTTAGTTTTATAGAGTTTTTTATTGTTTTATATAGTTTTATATAGTTTTATATAGTTTTATATAGTTTTATATAGTTTTGTATAGATTTATATAGTTTTGTTAGTTTTATATAGTTTTATATAGTTTTATATAGGTTTATATATTTTTATATAGTTTTATATAGATTTATATAGTTTTATATAGTGTTATATACTTTTATAGAGCTTTATATAGTTTAATATAGTTTTATATAGTTTTATATAGTTTTATATAGTTTTTTATAGTTTTATATAGTTTCATATAGTTTTATATAGTTTTATATAGTTTTATATAGTTTTATATAGGTTTATATAGTTTTGTTAGTTTTATATAGTTTTTTATAGTTTTATATAGTTTCATATAATTTTATATATTTTTTTATAGTTTTATATAGTTTTATATAGTTTTATATAGTTTTATATAGTTTTATATAGTTTTGTTAGTTTTATATAGTTTTATATAGTTTTATATAGTGTTATATAGTTTTATAGTGTTTTATATAGTTTAATATAGTTTTATATAGTTTTATATAATTTTATATAGTGTTATATAGATTATAGAGTTTTATATAGTTTTATATAGTTTTATATAGTTTTATATAGTTTTATATAGTGTTATATAGTTTTATAGAGTTTCATATAGTTTTATATAGTGTTATATAGTTTTATAGAGTTTTATACAGTTTTATATAGTTTTATATAGTTTTATATAGTTTTGTATAGATTTATATAGTTTTGTTAGTTTTATATAGTTTTATATAGTTTTATATAGTTTTATATAGGTTTATATAGTTTTGTTAGTTTTATATAGTTTTTATAGTTTTATATAGTTTTATATAATTTTATATATTTTTTTATAGTTTTATATAGTTTTTTATAGTTTTATATAGTTTTTTATAGTTTTATATAGTTTTATATAGTTTTATATAGTTTTATATAGTTTTATATAGTTTTTATAGTTTTATATAGTTTTATATAGTTTTATATAGTTTTATATAGTTTTATATAGTTTTATATAGTTTTATATAGTTTTATATAGTTTTATATAATTCTATAGAGTTTTATGTAGGTTTATATAGTTTTGGTAGTTTTATATAGTTTTATATAGTTTTATATAGTTTTATATAGTTTTATATAGTTTTATATAGTTTTGTATAGATTTATACAGTTTTGTTAGTTTTATATAGTTTTATATAGTTTTATATAGGTTTACATATTTTTATATAGTTTTATATA